>NC_079172.1:12698817-12929160 GCF_947568905.1 Ostrea edulis
AGTTTTGTTTTCCGGACTTTCTTTAACATGTTTTGATTTAGGAACTGAAATTTGGTATATTCTTTACTGCTATATGTTTACAAGTTTAAGTTTCATCACAAATGATCATGAGTGATTTTTACGAGATTTATAGAACTTTTCCTATTTTTTCTCTACAATCCCTTAACTTAGGAACCTTTTTGATATTTCTATTATCCTTAAACTGATGACGAAAGATATTTCGCAAGCGAATTGACTTGGGTTGGTTGGTTTTATATGGTTCACGAAAAATTTTCACTCATATGAACACGTCATCATTACTGGTGAAGGATTGCAAATTTTGGGCCTATGCTCGGCGCTTACGGTCTTTGAGCAGGAGTGGTTAATTTTATCGTGCCACACCTGTTGTGATAGGGGTCCTCAATTTTTATGGTATCTTCCGAGGGAACGCTCTATTAGTCGCCTTTTTTACGACAAGCAAAGGGTACTGAGGACCTATTCTAACTTGGATCCTTTGGAAATATTACGCAAACGATTTGACTTGGGACTGGTACGGGGCATGTCTTGTTGTGAAATATTTACAGAATGCTTGTTCTTTCTGGCTTGAAATTATCCCTGTAAGAAAAAGTTTATGATAGTGACAAAAATTGCATAATCTCACCGATAGGTATATTTTCAACACACCAGATCCGGTTTCGGTGTAAGTAGTTGGGACAAGGGAGTAGAATTCTACAAGGAATGTCTACGATGGCATCTTTCACTGGATATGTCTCCAGAGGATGTACACGATAAGGGACTCCAAGAAGTCGAGAGAATCTCCTCAGAAATGAAAAAGGTAAATAAATTTGATTTTTTTTAAAAATATTAAATCATTTTATGATCATCTAATAAAGCTTAGAATATCATACTTTAAGTTAAAATTCGAATTTAAATTGAAATAAATTTGATACTGATTATTCAACAGGTCATGATGAAATTACACCACAAAGGTTCTGTCAAAGAGTTTTTTGACAAAGTGAAGGCGAACCAGAGTTTTTATTTTCAAACTGGTGTAAGAATACTTTTTACAGATCAATTTCTAATTTAATCTGTTACATCTGTATAAGTTCATCAACGTAATTTTTTCGGTTTTACTAATATTTCTTGAAGTGAATTTGGTTCCATGACTTATTTCTGTTTTTATTTCAGGATGAAATAGTGCAGTGGTACAAGAACGCGATCCACAATGACATAGAACCAAAATTACCAACTTTGTTTAAAAACATTCCAAATTTACCAGTGGAGTATGAACTCTTTCTTACAGCGAATACGTTCATACTATACGGTCTTAATAGAATGAGTAGTATTATATAATAGTTCAATTTCAATGACCATAATGTACTTTAATAAATTGATTTGTTTAGTGCAGCACCTTCGAGACAATGTAGTATCGACTTAAAATGTTATTTTCTAGAAGTTCTACGAGAATCAATCATACAAATGACCTTGTCATAACGTTTTGCTCAACCAGACGCTTCTGCCCGCGATTAAACTTTCTGTAAAGAGTGATAGAAATGATTTTAACTTTTGCTTTCGATAGTTCAGGCAAAGCAGGAAGGAACACGCAACAACAATGGACGACAAACGTTGAATCATGCACTGAATTTACCAATCAAATTGATGCACTTACAGAATAAAATATCAAGAGCTACTGAGAAAAAAGATTTATTTATAAACAACAATGGCAGAAAACTTTGTGTTCAGTAGCGTAACAATTAAACAAAACGAAAGCGGACTGATACTGGGAAGAGTAAAATCTCTGTCATGAACAATCCAACGAGACAATGACGTCACATTGCACTGTTGTGACAAGATATATATTAATAAAAACGCGACATATTCTTGATCAATTATAATTGAATAAGTCGTCAAATAAAAGCTGAAGTGCGTCAATATTTGATATTGTATACAAAATTCTTGGAAATTTATACTCTGATTTATGTTTATGTATACAAAATCTTCTTAATTTACAGTGTGGAACCTAACCCAATTGATGGCATTGGTGGCCAGTATTTAGCAGGACCACCAGACGGATCACGCCCAGGGGTGTTTCAAGTGAATGTTCATCATCCCAATAAATCGTACGTTTTCTTGATGTTAATGTTGCAGTAACTATATGGCAATTTTAGACACTTCTTTTTTCTGAACTATACATATACAAATGCTCTATTATGGCTCATACTTGTAATAGCATATAGGCAATAACTCTGGAAAAATAACTTTGTCACAGGGTGACGATAGACTTCATGGCTTTACTTCTGCACGAAACTATTCCAGGTCATCATTTGCAGGTGAGACGAACTGTCTTATTAGATAAAAATATTGTTTTCTTCTGCTCTTTTGTGTATTTAAATATTATCTTAGATTCGAAGATTAACAACACTTTACAAATTTGCCACAGACACGTACAAGCACATTACACGTGTTATTATATTCTTTGTAATTCCAAAGCAGTGAAGTGTGTGTGTGTGCGTGTGTGCGTGCTTGCGTGCGTGTGCAAATGAAGCTTTAGCACACACCATGTACTATTAAGCATATGAATCATAAGAAATAAATGTTTCGTAAATCAACTGTTGTTGAATTGGACTACTTTTCAGATTAGCATACAGTCTACCCAGGCAGGTCCGTCGTATCGCAGACACAATCTTGATGATAAATATTTCCAGCCACCAACTCTGCCTCCCTTTTACACTGCTTACATAGAAGTAAGATTTGAGAATTTATCGTATTCACATTGTCTAAACGTATCTACATGGTTTCAATGGTTTTCTGTCCTTTTGTACCGGTTACAATATTCAATAGCCGCTGGAGAGGGGTCATTTATTTATGGATAGCGTACTTATGGCATCTTAAGGCTCAGTAGATAGTAACAACGCTTTTTCTGCATTCTTCAATTTTAATCAATACAATTTTACATAGCACATTTTTATGCCCCGAAGATCGGAGGGCATATTGTTTTTGTCCTGTCTGTCATTCTGTAAATCTGTCTGAAACTTTAACCTTGCTAATAATTATGCACAGTAAATACTAGAGCTTTGATATTTCACATGAGTATTCCTTGTGACAGGACCTTTCCGTGGGTACCAAAATCTTTGACCCTGTGACCTTGACCTTGGAGTTTGTCGTACTTTAAAAAAATTAACCTTGCTAATAACTTTTGCATAGTAAGTGCTAGAGCTTTGATATTTCACATGAGTATTCCTTGTGACAAGATCTTTCCGTGGGTATTGTCGACTTGTGACGTTGACCTTGGAGTTTGACCTACTTTTACAAGATTTGACATTAGTCATAACTTCTAAATGATAAATATTAGAGCTTTCATATTACACATGAGCATTTCTTGTGACAAGGTCTTTGTATTGGTACCAAGATATTTGTCCTTGTCACCTTGGCCATCTTTGAAATTGGCCATTATCAGGGGCATTTCTGTTTCACAAACACATCTTGTTCTAAATCATAGTGATCTTGAAAACAGCTGTTGAACTGAGATTCACGTATATTCAAGGCCGATGACAAGATACCTATGTTAATTTTGATATTTTACCAGCGCTCTATATAAAACTTTGTGTTGAGACGTGTGACCATTTTTGAAAAGTAAAATACATGTACTTTTATATTTCTAGGACTTCTACATCACATAATATGTTTGTAGCGCCTCAGTGTTAGAATTTTATTACCGTCTTCCTTGGAAGACGGTGTCATATAGTTGAAGTATTTTACAGTCTTTGGACAATGCACTTCCTCTCCTTTGTGATTGGTAGAAAATGTATGATGAGAAAATTCTAATTTATTTCATTGGTTGAAATTCTATTCAACGCAAGGGAGATAATCTCCTGACGATCTAATTCACGTACGACTCAACAATTTTACAGGATTTTCGGTCTAAGAAAGAGAGAGAAAACGAAGAGAGGAAAGAAGAAAAATTGCAACATAATGAAACTGACATTTTATTCTTATTCATAACAACTATCGAAAACGTTTCTATAATTCAACAAATCACAGAAATGATCTGTTTTGGCATGCAAACCTTAAAAATTTTCTTGATAACATTTGGGCAATTTTCAGCTATTTAGTAGTCTTTGTTTCTTGCCGTGTGAAAAATTAAACACGCTGAACATCTGCTTTTCACTGGGGGGGGGGGGGGGGGGGGGGGGGGGGGTTGTGAGATTGAAAAGAACCAATGTTTTCTATTTTTAATACAAATATCATGTCCACTTCAAGGTCATACTAGAAAAATTATTGTACAGTAGTTTCTAGTAGGTATTTTTTTAAAAACTTGATTTTATATAATATAAAACTTAATACGATACCAATTTTGATGCACCAGGTGTGCCAGATGCGCATTTCGACAACTAATAAGATTCACAAAAATATGAATGCTTAAAGCATATGATACATTTATATCAGTTTACTGTAAAAGGCTGTTCCTAAAGACGGCAAGCTTTGCTAAAATGGTATACTTGTTTTCATTTATTGTAGGGATGGGCGTTATATGCTGAATCTCTGGGTGAAGAGATGGAACTGTACAAGACGGATTATGACCTGTTAGTTATTTCCTTTTTTCTTTCTGATACCAAACTACTTGTAGTAAAGTTAAGAAGACTCTTTTTGCGTCCGTCTTCTCCTCTAGCGACAGAGTGATTATGTAGTATCTTTCTCGCCCTTCGTGCTATCCGTTTTCGCTGCTTTGTACAAGAATGAAGTCACGTCTAAACTTCGTTATGAAATAAATTTTCAGGACTGCGTCTTTAATTAAGATTTGGGTTGCTTTCGATGATTTAGTATACATGTTCCAAGTAAATTCAATTGAAAAAATTCCCTGTATCTACTGTATATAGCTGACACTCGCGGGGATTGATTGATTGATTGATTGATTGATTGGTTGATGTTTTTCCGCCACACTTAACAATTTTTCAGTTATCTTGTGGCGCCCAGTTTTTATTGGTGGAAGAGAGAACCCAGATACAATATAGCTGGGAAGAGACCACCGACCTTCCGAAAGTAAACTGGGAAACTTTCTCACTTACCGACACGAGCGGGATTCGAACCCGCGCCGACAGAGGTGAGAGGCCGTGTGGTTTTTGAGCGCCTCGGCCACGGAGGCCCCCCACTCGCGGGGATGAAGTGTCTGGATTTCTAAATTAAATTCACTCAAATAGTCAAAAGACAATATGGCTATAGAGTATCTTTTACACGTTTTGGATAGTCAAAAGATGTGATACCTGGAAAACACCTTTTCAACTTAGGTAATCAATGAATATAACTAGAGAGCATGCAGTCATGCCGATCTTGTGAGGAGATCTACCGTTTTGTTTGATAATTTTGCGTGTTTGATAATTGCAAGATTAAGGTGAAAATTAAATTTTAAAAAATGCCTTTCTTTCATTATGTTTTCAGCATGGGAAGATACGGATCAGAAATATTTCGAGCGTGTCGTCTTGTTGTTGATACTGGGTTACACTACTTCAAGTTAGTAGACAGTTAAACGTATTTCGATTACACACACACACACACACACATACATATATATATATATATATATATATATATATATATATATATATATATAAAGCACTAAAAATCACCAACGGCACGAACAACAGAGAATTGTCAAATTTTGGGACGACCTGTCCCTTCTTCAGGACGATAGAATATTTAAATAGAAAAGAAAACTACAACTACAACTAAACTACAAAAGCTTATAAAAAAACCCATTATACATATTAAAATTATCGAGTGTAATATGTGGTAATAGAAAAGTTTCTTCCCATCGAGGGTCAAGACTAAACTCTATAAGCTTTTGTAGTTTAGTTGTAGTTTCCTTACTTTTCTATGTAAATATTATATCGTCCTGAAGAAGGGACAGGTCGTCCCGAAAATTTGACAATTCACTGTTGTCGTTGGTCATTTTAGTGCTTTTTACATCCTTTTTTTATTTAACCTCGTATCTACTATTAGATCCGACACTTTTGGATGTTGAGTGCTGTTGTATTTTAGTGCTTTATATATATATATATATATATATATATATATATATATATATATATTACACACACACACACATACGCAGCTCTGATGTTCAGTACAGTAATGTAATAGTATTGAGTCTGTATTTTGGCCCCACCCAATCATTAACTGTAATTGATAAAGACAAGAATACTGAACAAAGTAGTTGTAATTTGTCATGCATTACAGATAGAAGCTGTGGTCCAAAAGATTACACACAGTACACTCTAGACAACACTGGAAATATGTTACTCAATCCATTTAGTTGTCATACAAATATAAAGATTATAGCTTGAGAGTGTCCCATAACAATTTATTATACTGTATACGATACTATAAGATACTTAATCTGAAGGGTTGATTGGGGAGAACATAAAACCATAGTCTCCATAGTATTTTCTTTCTGATTTTTCATTGTTGAACATGAAAACAACAGAGATATGGAAGTGATTTTTCATGGATAAGTAAGACTTCGCATTCCCCTCAAAATCAGGCTATAAATGTAAACTACATTTTCATGAGCAATTGGATGTTCTTTCAAAGCTTTATATGGCTACAGTATTAATGAATATTTTGGATTTATGATTGAAGTAAGGACTAATTTTTTTCCAGCTGGACAAGAGACGATGCAATACAATATATGTTGAATTACACAGCATACGGTGAAGACGAAATCACAACGGAAGTCGATCGATATCTGACATGGCCAGGCCAAGCATGCGCATACAAAATCGGCGAACTTCAAATAAGAAAATTGCGCAGAAAAGCAAAAGATGAATTAGGTACTTATCACTCAGTTTGTAGATTTTTCAAACGTACTTATTACGAGAATAGTAATGGTGATAAGAGTTGTTTGTCTTTCTATATGCATACTGCTTACTGAACAATTGGAAATATTTTTAATAACAGAAAAACGGAAGCAAACTTATTGAGGGTCGTTAAGAGCGTAATATTGGAAGGATAGAGTGTAGCGATAAATTACATTTCAATTTTATATATAACATCTATTTTGAGTGATGTAATTTTTTTCCTACAAAAGCCATAAAAGTGTTAAAATATCTAATGCCTTGAAAATTTATTAGAATTGAGATATATATATATATATATATATATATATATATATATATTAAAATAAGAAACATTTAAAACTCCATAGATCCCGCAATAACTTATTCGTAAGATCTCCAACTGATTCAGCTATTTGGAACACATATTATGAGTTTGATCACTGTTCGTTATCTTTACTTTTCATGATCAAATGAGATTATAAAGATTTTGATAAGCGTTGCATCTAGGATTCTATTTTAGCTCACCTGAGCTGAAAGCTCAAGAGAACTTTTCTGATCAACCTTTGTCCGTCCATCCGTTTGTCCGTAAATTTTTCATATTTTCATCTTCTCCAGAACCACCGGACCAATTTCCATTAAACTTAGTTCGAATCACCCTCGGGTGAGAGAAATTAAAGATTCTTTAAAGGAAGAGCCATGTCCCCATTTAAAGGGAGGTAATCACAAAAATGGGTTGGTGTCATTACAAAATATTCTTCTCAAGAACCACTGGGCCAGAAAACTTAAAATTCATATAAAAGCTTCATGGCCTAGTGGGGATTCTTCAAGTTTATTAAATTCATGGCCTCCAGGATAAGATGGGGCCACAATGGGAAATTAAAGTTTTGCATGCGATCTAGTTCATCAATACAACTTATCATTGGGTCAAATGCTGTCTGACGTGTTTCATACCGATTGTTCACTGCGGATGTGACCGATCGACAGGGGGTGCTTACTCCTCCTAGGCACCTGATCCCACCTCTGGTATATCCAGGGGTCCGTGTTTGCCCAACTCTCTATTTGGTATTGTTTATAGGAGTTATGAGATTGATCACTGTTCGTTATCTTCAATTTTTGCATGTATTTCTTATAGGTTGCATCATCAAACACATAAATAACAATATGGAATATTTTACCCTAGAAATATTGCTAAAGCATATTGTCGGAGCCTTCTATCTTGATCATATAATTAGGTAAATGGAATAATCCGTAGCCAAAATCATTATATAAAGAACGGTTTTAACAACTGATGTGAAACACTTCAGGTAACGTTCAACCTAATGACATGTTGATTTTACAAATAAGATCATTACAACTACATGTATTATAGAATTTTCGAAATGCTAAATTTGAATGAGACTGTTGTTACCCCTGTTACATTAACTTAATTGTCAGTAGCTTGTCTGCCTCTGATTAAGAATTGATCATTCGCAGAATATGCTCTCGTGTCTCGAATCATTTTGGATACATAAACAAATGCAGAGATTGATTACAGATTATTTCATTTACTGAGATGCGATTCATCTCCACTTTATGACACAAAGACTCTACCAACAGAACTATCTCAATTTCTATTGATCAAATGAAACTTTGAAATCAGTGTTGTATTTGTTTCATTCTTAAAGGGTCCAGATTTGACATTAAGGATTTCCACTCCGTTGTTCTGAAAGATGGAGCCCTACCTCTGAATGTCCTGGAGAAGAATGTCAATCAGTGGATTACTGAAACAAAGAGTAAACCCACAGAGACAAGGAAACCGTGCACCTCCGTCGGAACAACTAGAGACGCGGGATTTAAACTGATTTTGATGATCTGTATCATGTTTTTTCTGATATAATTGAATAATTGCAAATTCTAGTTTCTATTCTGACAATGTTCCCAGATTGAATTTATCAGAATATACTAAACAGATTTAATATCAAAACAATTTTACCAGAGGACCCAATTTAGGTACATGTAGGTATGTTCTCAGCTGGTATGCTTCCTTCTCACTCAAGGTGTGTGTGATCTTTACACATGCAGTTAGTTAATCTTGTCACTGCGCAAATATCTACAAAAAGACTATAACATATTTGATTCTGATAATCCTCTAACATGGCGATGGTGACATATCATTGTATTTGCACTGGATTTAGTTTTTGTTCAATCTTCATATTATTGATCAATGAATGTACAATGCTTAAACCAATCACTCTGTGTAAGAAATTTTGCTTAATTGCTTGTTTGATTAAAAAAACGTGTGTGCTATTAATTAATAAAGTATGCAAAAACAATTGTCATGGCACACATAGACAAAAGAGCGAACCTAGCATTCGTTTTCATTTCACTTACCAAAAAAAACTCGTACCTTTAATACATAAATCGCAAAATAATATAAAGTATTAATAAAAAAAAATTGATATTGAACTTCTAGTCATTAATAAGGCACAAAGTGTGTGTGTGTGTGGTGGGTGGGGGGGGGGCGTGCGAAGCATTTACATCCTCCTCGCTGTTCACGGTCTCAAACTAAATCCTGGTACTTGTTCAGCTTCCACTCGTAGGCTTCTACTATTCTATTCCCCACGACACTATCACTTCCAGTAAAATAACTTGCCTAGAAGAAATCTGAATTACAATATCCGGTGTCTGCTTAGTAGCTGCTAAATGTATTTCCTTTGCAGACTGATTTTAAATATGAGATGTGTTTACAACAACCAATCACTGGCAGCACCCCACAGTTTACGCCAATGTTAAATATCTACTCTCTAACCCTGGCTAAGTTGGCAATTAACCATATGTAGTTATAACAAAATACAAACTCCATCTAACGAGATAACAAAAATGATTTGCCTCATTTTTATGAGATAATTATCTCATCATCATGTGATAATTATGTCGTTGTAACGAGATAATCCGCTTTTCAAATATACAAGAAAACAGGATCACAAAGTTTGCAAAACATGCATATCGCGTTTAATAAATTCATATCGCGTTTAATAAATTCAAGAAAGATATCATGATCTTTGGTGAATTTCCATTGGCACTGATTGCGCTCCTTTGTTAGCTGACATATTTTTATATTCTTCTTTTCATAGAGTCTTCCACATCATACTTGAATATTGTATTGAACATAATTGTTAACGGCAAACTGAAACTCACTTCTACGACAAACAAATGGGATGATCTCGCAGAACATGGGTATCGAATTAGTTGAGAGACATAAACATCATATGCAAATAATAATGGAATATTTCTACATAAATATGGGAAGGTTACGATGGAGAAGCTGAAATCATCTCGTTTGTCATAACGTTGAGTTCTTAGTTTACCGTTAATTGTCCCGTGGAGATATAGTAGGTCCTCAGTACCCATTGCTTGTCGTTAGAGGCGACTACATGGGGCGGTCCTTCGGATGAGACCACAAAAACCAATGTCCCGTGTCACAGCAAATGTGGCACGATAAAGATCCCTCCCTGCTCAGTGGCCCTAAGCGTCGAGCATAGGCCTAAATTTTGCAGCCCTTAATCGGCAGTGGTGACGTCTTTATATGAGTGAAATATTCTCGGGAGGGACGTTAAACAATATACAATCAATCGATCATTTTCAATAAAATATCTAAGTACAAAGAAAGGTGAAGATAATGAGCAGTGATCAATCTCATAACTCCTATAAGCAGAACAAAGGTGATCTAGAGGACCATATCGATTGTTAGGCCGTTCCGCGCACAATGATTTTGACTACGGATAACTCCATTTACATTATCATTATATAGACATGGGATGCTTACTCCTCCTAGGCACCTGATCCCACCTCTGGTGTGTCCAGGGGTCCGTGTTTGCCCGATTATCTATTTTGTATTGTTTATAGGAGCTATGAGATTGATCACTGTTCGTTATCTTCACCTTTCATCTAAATGTCGGGTTGAAGGCCACAGCAAGATATTTTTCTTCCCATGTAGAAGCTTTTTAATAAACTTTGCTTCATAAGAATATAGAAACAATTGGTGCCCATGGGAATTCCAAGACTATTGGAAGGCCTGATCACCAAAGACAACGAGGATATTGTCAATGAGAACCTCCGGCATATTCATTTATTTCAACTTCAGAGTACTTGTGCATGTAATCAGAGTGGTGTTTAACAAAGTAAGTTTTGATGACTGATACGAATATTTCCTTTTTTTGTTGAAGATGCAACTGTCAATGATGTAAAAAAAAATAATAAAGTTTTGTGATTTACACCATTTCTGGCACAGTAAGTTTCTCCTTCACAGGTGTTAATATTTTCGTGAGGAGGAAAGATGGGGTTTGGTAGAACTTTTACTTGATGCAGCATGCAGCGCAATGTATCTCTTTGTAAGGTTAGGAATCCAGTACAGGTACGGTAAATCTTATTCATCCGTCCCATTGACTGGGATTTTGATAAATGTCATCTTTTGAAAGGGCAGTTGGAGTATAAGTACGTTTACCAAATGTGGAATAAGTGTGATTCCCAAATGTGGAATAAATGCAAAGTTCGTTTAAACTACAGTTGTAATAATAAACCTTACAACGACATTGTAATAATAAACCTTACAACGACATTGTAATGATAAACCTTACAAAGACATTGTAATAATAAACCTTACAAAGACATTGTAATAATAAACCTTACAAAGACATTGTAATAATAAACCTTAATAATAAACCTTACAAAGACATTGTAATAATAAACCCTACAAAGACATTGTAATTATAAACCTTACAAAGACATTGTAATAATAAACCATACAAAGACATTGTAATGATAAACCTTACAAAGACATTGTAATGATAAACCTTACAAAGACATTGTAATAATAAACCTTACAAAGACATTGTAATAATAAACCTTACAAAGATATTGTAATAATAAACCTTACAAAGACATTGTAATAATAAACCTTACAAAGACATTGTAATAATAAACCTTACAAAGACATTGTAATAATAAACATTACAAAGACATTGTAATAATAAACCTTACAAAGACATTGTAATAATAAACCTTACAAAGACATTGTAATAGTAAACCCTACAAAGACATTGTAATGATAAACCTTACAAAGACATTGTAATGATAAACCTTACAAAGACATTGTAATAATAAACCTTACAAAGATATTGTAATAATAAACCTTACAAAGACATTGTAATAATAAACTTTACAAAGACATTGTAATAATAAACTTTACAAAGACATTGTAATAATAAACCTTACAAAGACATTGTAATAATAAACATTACAAAGACATTGTAATAATAAACCTTACAAAGACATTGTAATAATAAACCTTACAAAGACATTGTAATAATAAACCATACAAAGGCATTGTAATAATAAACCTTACAAAGACATTGTAATGATAAACCTTACAAAGACATTGTAATGATAAACCTTACAAAGACATTGTAATGATAAACCTTACAAAGGCATTGTAATGATAAACCTTACAAAGACATTGTAATAATAAACCTTACAAAGACATTGTAATGATAAACCTTACAAAGACATTGTAATGATAAACCTTACAAAGACATTGTAATGATAAACCTTACAAAGACATTGTAATGATAAACCTTACAAAGACATTGTAATGATAAACCTTACAAAGACATTGTTCTTACCAGGCTTGTTAGCTGGAACCAAAATATTATTCATGTTACCTATCGAATCCTTTGATCACTTCTGGTTTATTGAACACAGAAGGATAGATGGTACATGTATGTATTTTTGTTGGATGTGTCTAATACGGGATTTCAATATTTCTCTTATACTTTTAATCCATTCTGACAAGGTATTAAGTTCTTTTTCATAGCTATCCCATCGTCTGGTAAAATCTTCGACCGGATTCATAATAGAGCTGAAGTTCTGTCACAAATAGAAAGAGCGAAGTTCTCTAAATTTAAGACCATTACCGATTGTAAGACGTTGTTTTCACACTGAGTTTGACTACGGATTTGCTATTATACCGTTTATCTGATCAAGATATAGGGCTCACGGCGGTCGTAACTGGTCAACAGGGGATGCTTACTTTTCCTAGGCACCTGATCCTATCTCTGGTGTGCCCAAGTGTCCGTCATTACCTTCTCTTAATCTTGTCTTCTTTATGGGAGTCGTGAGATTAATCGCTGTTCGTTACCTTCACCGTTTCATTATTCATATTCATATTTTTCTGTATTTTTTTTTATATCAATTCTTTCAAGTTGTTCAAAAGATATTGTCCACCGATGCGTTATTAAAACGTAACAGCTGAAAATCACCTAATCTTGACTTGTCTCTATATTTGTTAATGTTGACCTTATCTGAACAATGGTAAAGGGAAATAATCCAAGAAGGACAAACTCAGATCGTATGAATTAAACCATTATAATTATGATAAAGATAAGTGTTATGTATTATGCCTATTCAAATAAAAGGTAAAGAATAAACCAGAACACATATTTTTCAACAATGTCTCTAGGTAGGTAGTGGAGTTCGTGGAATATATATACATCTTTGAAAAAAGGGGTTATAAATGTTAACGGCAAACTAACAACATAAATTGTAAATTTCAGGATTCCTGCATCCCCGGGGCCTTCTCTACATCACTATGCATTTAGTTTTTCTTAAACATGTGTGGTTCTAGACAAGAAGATTTTTGAAAATTGGTCAATTTTGGGCACTTTTGCCCCGGCCCTAAGGCCCTATCGTGAAGGGATCCTGAAATTTACAATAGATGTCACACTTGTTCCAAAGATGTTTCATACCAAATTTGAAAAGAATTGGAATAGAAGTTATCAAGAAGAAGTTAAAAATGTCTATTGTTCACACATGTAATAACTGACCATTTTAGCCTCACAAAAATACCAAAACCCCTACAACTGGGATCATCAAATTTACAATTGTGGTAAAGGACTATCTGATCTTTCTAAATATCCATCTAGTTTCAATTCAATATCAATAGCACTAAAGAAGGAGATGTTACATGTATTTAAGTGTTTTACACATAAACACTATATAGTAAGTTTGGCCCCGACATGAGGTCAAAACCCCTACCCCGAGGATCATGAAATTTATAATTCTGGTAGAGGCCTTCCTGCTCTACATCACTATGCATTTAGTTTTTCTTACACGGGTGCGGTTGAGAAGATTTTTGAAAAATGGTCAATTTTGGACAATTTGCCCCGCCCCTAGGACCCCAGGGGTGAAGGCGTCCTAAAAGTTACAATTTATCTCCCCTTGTCCTAAAGATGCTTCACACCATCTTTGAAAAGAATTGGAATAGTAGTTATCAAGAAGAAGTGAAAAATGTTCAATTGTTAACGCACGACGACGGACGACAACCAATTGCAATAGGTTACCTGAGTAAACTCAGGTGACCTAGAACTGTGGTGCTACACATCATGTTGGTTCTACGTGCCTATTGTAAATTGACTGGCGGTATTGCGTGCTACTGCATTGTCAGGAAGCCATTGTACTGGCAGTTAGTTCATCATTAAAGATTGACCGGGAAAAAATCGGGCATGGAAATCAAGTATTATTTCAATCAAATCTCTTTGGCTAAATTAGGCGCGTAGCAAGAGGGAATGGGATTGTTTTTAACAGTATACGCTTTTACATGTAGTTATTTTAACATCAAAAGATGGTTATCTATTTCATGCAGAGTTTAATTCATCGACTGGTTGCCCCTAACTGGTTACCTCCTTTTATGGTAATTAGTGAAAGGTAGTGAAAATGCGAGTTTGAATCGATGAGGTGAATCCATAAATTGAAAGATTAATCCCTCTGCCATGACTTCGTATTTCGAGCTTTAGGTTGCAGTAAACGTTTTGGGTGGGGTGGGATAAGAGGTGCCAAAAGTTTGATCGCTATCCTCTGAAGAAATATTGGATCCAAGCATGACAAATATTGTAAACGTTTTTATTTAACTTTAAAAAACTAGATAAGAAGTACAAGTATTTAAGACCTAATATACCACTTTTAATTTTAGTATACTGAACGTGAAGCGATTTTCCTTATGAAAAGTGCACATTGATTGTGAATACTTTCATCACATTAATGATAGATAACCTAATTAACACTATCAATCCTTTAACAACATTTAATGTGGTAATCTTAAACCTAAAGTCGTCACAATAAAGTTTGTTTCAGATCGAATTTATTCAATTTTTTAATGATATATGACCATTAATTGTAACAAAAATTTATATATATATATATATATATATATATATCCAACGATTACTAAGTACACATGATCCACATTTAATTATTTACACTTAGCGCTTTCGCCGTGTAGTTCGGCTCTTCAGAGTGTAACAAGTTTTACAAAAAGAGTACAATGTACACTGAGTGGCCAAAAGTATTGCAACAAACATGGCCGACGTCGTCGCCATAAACGTCGTCTTGGTATTTATATTCTATTTTTATTAGGATAGATAACGTGTTGGAACATAAAATCCTGGGTAAACATTTACGTGGGTATGATTGTTGTGGGGAACCGTGAATAATTACGGAACAGCAGACGATTTCCGGTATTGTAACGAATGTAAATAATGTCAAAGAAAAAACAAGAGTTGTCATCAGATGTTAAAGAATTAATCGTAGATTTAAACTTAAGGGGATTGAATAACAACAAAATCAGCGAAACAATAGGAATACATCGAAGTACTGTTGGGAGAATTTTAAAGAAATTTAACGAATCGGGAAGTGTAGAAAACAACCGGAGAAGTGGCAGGCCAAGACTGACTGATGACAGGGGCGATCGTAAAATTTTCAGACTGGTAAAAACGAATAGGAGACAATCTTTACGTGATATTACAACATCTATTAACAACACAGTGTCTGTAAAAGTATCAAATAGAACTGTTCGCCGTAGATTAAAACAGGAAGGCTATAGAAGGGAGGAAATTCAGAAGACTCTGACCATCAGTAAAATGAATCGACAACGACGAATTTTGTGGTGTAGAAATAAGAGACACTGGACAAATGAACAGTGGCAGAAAGTTATATTTTCTGATGAAACACAGGTGGTAATTGGACAGAATAACTCTGTTAGTTTATGGAGAAAGGCCTCGGAAAAGTGGAAACCATACTGCCTGAATCAGCGTAAATCGCCAGTCAAAGTAAGTTGCATGTTTTGGGGATGTATAACTTACGATGGATTTGGTATAATCGTGCTTGTTGATGGTAATTTGAACTCACTCAAGTATACAGAATTACTTGATACTCATCTTTGGCCAGTAGTTGCAAAAGTTTTTGGAAATAGACCTTTTATATTCCAAGATGACAATGCTACCCCCCATTCGTCAAGACAGACATTTGCATGGAAACAGGAAAATGGAATTCAGAAATTTACTTGGCCCGCATAATCCCCAGATCTGAACATTATAGAAAATGTCTGGCGTTGCATTAAAATTAAACTCAATCGAGAGATAGATCAGATCAAAAGTAAACAAGACTTAATTGCTACAGTGACCAGGATATGGAATGGGCTATCTCAAGTATATATACGAAGCCTGTATGCATCAATTCCGACAAGATTACGCCAAGTGATAATACAGAAAGGTTATGCCACTAAATACTAACAAACAAAAGTAAGTACAATAATTATTGATTGTTATAATTGGTTTCGAAATATGCCTACTCAACTGATCAAGCAATGACGTCGGCCATGTTTGTTGCAATACTTTTGGCCACTCAGTGTACTTGTACACGGCGAAAGCGCTAAGTGTAATTAATTAAATGTGGATCATGTGTACTTAGTCATCGTTGGATATATTTTTTATACTTATTACCTATACCATGAACATTTTGTGCAATTTTACTATATATATATATAGAGAGAGAGAGAGAGAGAGAGAGAGAGAGAGAGAGAGAGAGAGAGAGAGAGAGAGAGAGAGAGAGAGATATATATATATATATATATATATATATATATATAAATTTATCGTATAAACAAATTAATAACCAATCTTAGCTGTGTGTATGTGGCTAACAACATCGAAATACCTCTTTGTGTTGTTTTTTTTAAGTAGTTTTTATCTTGATGTCAATCACTTTAGCAGAATTTCCCCATCTGAAAGATGGAATAGGCGCATTGAAACGTAACATTCATGAAGCATCTTAATAACTATTGTTTCCAAAATGACATGATTATCACCGACCTCTTTTTGGTTCCGCTTCGTCTCCGCCATTTTATTTGTTGCGAAGGAAAATGCGCGTTTGCAAAGGGTATTAGGCTGGGCCCTCTGCACACACAGGTACACGACACTGTGTATCCGACTATCGAGTCAATCTTTATTAAAACTTTCAAACTATGTGAAAAGTCCATACTATACATATAAACATTACAATAAAATATAAGAAGCATGTAGTCTCTGTCAAATGATTCAATGAGGTGTTTACCAAATACCTCATGTCTTGCATGAAAAGCCTTTATTCTAAAAGTTATGCATGATCTCCACTTACCTCTGACGCGGTATACAGGTGAAATACATGTAGGGCAACGTGTGTTTGCTTTTTTCTGCTTCTTGCGTCTCAAAGGAGACCCGGAGCGTGTGCATAAAACATTGAATTATCCGAATGTTGTTGCTTGAGGAACACTGAGTTTTTCCCAGACTCAACTGTTACATTTATTTCAAGTTGGCGGTTGTTGTTCAGAGTTCACGCTCTGTTTACCTGATACATCGGATACGTCTGTAGTACATAGGTGGATGACTAGAATATTGTAAGTGCATACTTGAATACATCTTTCAGGCATAATTTTGACCACTGCAGTGATGGAGTTACGATGGAAATATATATTGGTGTTCGTGCTATTTTTGATCGAAGGTTAGTACACTGCGTTATTTTTGAAACATTGAGTGAAAATGCCAAAAATTCTGATTGTTTGCATGCACTCTATAATGTGTCTAATTGTGTCACTATTTTTAAGCATTTCGAAACTCATCTTCAATGTTTAATTTTAGTTGTACATGCAGGTGATCACAATATAAAGCGGATACACTTCTCCTACATAGTATCTCGAGTGCATTGAAGAAAACCGCCAGTTATCAATGATTTCGCTTCAGTTACTTTTCTTTCATTTCATTCACAGTGTATCAAAACAGGATTTTGTTTTACCTGTAAATACAGTATAACGTTATTCAATTCTTAACATAATTTTTTTTTTCAGTATGGGCCGGTGTAGAGGCAAATTTTGCCTCTACACCGGTACTAGCCGGCCCATTCTAAGTTTGGAGCATGCGTTTCTGCGGGATATGTATCTATTACCACGGAAGTGTTTTGATAAAGAATGACGTCTTTTATACATGTATATTATCTATTTATTTTTTTAGACAAGGGTATATATATGATATTTATTTTATGACCACGAAAACAAAATTCATGTTATGATATGTAAAACTTCCGACTATAATTTTAATTGTCATGACCTTTGCACTATACACGTATATACGTTTCGCATAGCGAGGCATGCTATAATTAAAAGACAGAAATTAAGTGTTTGCTAAGCGGTGTGTGCTACAGACGCCACGTCATCAAGTTGTACGTGCACCGATTGCACGAGAACTGGACATGATTATCACATGTCAAACTGGAGCATCACATTGAGTATCGTAAAATTTTGCCAAGAATTTCGTCAATTGTAGGGTTGGGGGAAAACGGAGAGGGGTTACAGTCGTATGAGATGTTTTTTTTTAATCATGAGAATTTAGAAGTAATCTGTAAAAACAACAGACACCTGGAAAGAAACAATGAAATTATGTGATTATATGAATAGAGTCAGGCATGCTGCATTGCCTCGGGATTTTTTTAAATGGGGGGGGGGGGGGGGGGGGCAGCCGAAGAAGTTGGTTTCACAATTGTCTGAAAATTCTTATCTCACAAAATCTTAATATGAAATCAAAGCTCGGAATGCTAAACTTTGGGGTAAGGAGATAAGGGTTGATTCTTTATTTCAATTATTCGGTTTATCTAATTATATACCACTACAATTCACTGCTTCTATTTTTTAAAAGGTCAGGTCAGGAACTAGCTTATCGATCGAACTTTAAAAATGACTGACTTTGCCCACTAATCCCCACCTCCACTCCCTCAATGCAGGTCGAACTGTTTAATTCATCAAAAGTTGATTTAAATAAAAAATTGTTTTCAAAATATTGAATCGCACTTGAAAAAACAAAGTCCAACCCAGATTTCAACATCTAAAGATTACATTACATGTAGATATGGATTCCATGTGCATGTAATTTACATTGTCCAGGCGCGGATCTTGAAAATTTTCAGGGGGGGGGGGGAGGTGTGAACCAGAGTATTAAGTTGTTGATATCATGATATGTAGTTTGCGTATTTTTTTGTATCATCTGCATTTGGTTTTGTAGGAGAATTTAAATGACAAGCGAATTGACAATGTTTATTGCTATTAAGGGGTGTTATCAAAAGTTCAATGTCTGATAAAAAAAAATTAATAAATTCACATAGTTTTCATCACCCCCCCCCCCCCCCCCCCCCCCCCCATTCAAACTAAATTTGATGAATTTAACTGAACTGAATGTTGAATATAATCAGTGTGTGAAAATCGATGTCGATGACATAAACTTTCATCGACATTGATTCTAGGATAAAAATCTAAATTAAAATAGTTGGGAAAGGGACAGGAGTTTCTAACAACCCCCTTCCCCTTTCCCAACTATTTGAATTTAGATTTTTATCCTAGAATCAATGCAATGCAGTAATGGTGTTCCCGGAAAAATATAAATACTATACTCTGATATCTCTCCGTCTTTCTCTCGCACTCTCTTTTTAAAACCAAAATCAAAGGAGTGTGCCCCCCCCCCCCCCTCCCCCTTCTGATCCCCAATGTACTGTACATGCGTTGGTTGTACATGCAATATATGCATAACTAATTGTTGTTTTGTC
Organism: Ostrea edulis; assembly: GCF_947568905.1. Taxonomy (NCBI): domain Eukaryota; kingdom Metazoa; phylum Mollusca; class Bivalvia; order Ostreida; family Ostreidae; genus Ostrea; species Ostrea edulis. Next base: position 12,718,566 of record NC_079172.1, read on the forward strand.
GTCCAAAATAATGGTTAGAATTAATAATGAAAAATTGATGATCTGCTAAAGATACTTTGATACTGATCGGAATAAGGGACATATTCTGTTACATCATGATTCAACATTGCCTGCGAAAAAAAATCACACAATGGACACAGAACTAAATTCAGTGACTAAAATTATGTTGCAGTCATTTTATTTTTCAAAATTACAGAAAAATCCCTTAACTAGCACTTAATTGAAATAGATGTACTAAATCCTTCTACTGGTGCTATGAATTGTGGACCGCAACGTGTTTTACGCCCCTGTATTCAGGGGGAAATAACTCGCGCTGCATTGTGAAAAATGTATCCGATTTAGAGATCTTTTTATTCCAATATAAGAATTTTTACCACGTAACTATACGGAAACTGCCAAGATCAGAAATTGTCTCGTGCAACGTCACGGAAAAGAAATTATATTTAGTCGAGGCGAAGTTTATCGATTGATCGTACATCGTCAAACGTATTTTTGTATCGATCGATCGGACAAGCGTAAACCGTGTAGGCCTATTGCTTGCTTTTGACTTGGTATTTCGAATTAAGTTAAAATCTTATACAACACCAGTTGCATTATTGAGCTACCAATAAATAGCTACTTCATATAATTACGATTTTTTCCACTTTGTGCGTGTGCGTTCATCTCCAGATTTCATCAAACTTTCTCTAAATTTTACCAGCCTACGCGTTTTAATTTCCTCTCGCTTTTGAACAACGGAATTCTTTTTCTGAAAATAGTTAGTTCTGACACTTCTCAAATATTCCGTACCATACATTTGGTGTTTGCACCAATGTTTCTAGTTCTTGTTGAAATAAGTTGTATAGAAGTTAACGCATTCAGAATACAGAGGTATTTGCATTTTTGTAACGTTCTGATGACATGAACCAAAGGTTCAAAGTTTGAACGAGACATAGACCAAGTTTTACAAAAATTGAACGAGACATGGACCAAGTTTTACAAAAATTGAACGAGACATGGACCAAGTTTTACAAAAATTGAACGAGACATGGACCAAGTTTTACAAAGTTTTTATTGAGATACGAATAAATTTTTACAAAGTTTTAACGATATATAGAAAAAAGGAAAAACTCTAACAAGCATATAAGACAATTCAACTATTTATTGCAATACTCTGATTTTACTATATCTACAATCAAAATGAATTAGCTAGAGCACCAATGCATTTATTTTCATAGATCCATACAAATCAAATTCACAATGCTTGATACAAGATATTTCTAATTCTGAGAGGATACGAATGAAATTAGTAAAATTATATACAGTATAGGGAAATTGCGACAGGATCTTAATCTAGCTCGCTTATCAACAGTAATTTAATTCGACAGATGAATGTGTGTCACTTCACCTCGACGACTTACAAAAGGAGTACGGGGAATGGCGTCTGCAGCGATCCCCCGAATATTCCACCACGTTTGGCTTCTATAGATACAACGACCAAGTGGAGAAGTTTGCATACTCCGGATTAGCAGAAGAATACGTATGTTGTTTGAAATTATTAATGAATGTATATAAGAGATTGCAGGTCTAAATTATCATTTGATGTGGATGTGAAGCTTCCTGGACCATAATGCATTGTGCCGCATAGTCACATGACACCTTATGAAATCCCTGTCAGATTGTTGTTCGGTTTTGGTGAAATTTGTTTTGGGGATGTATCTATATTCTATTTTTGATATAAGGTATAATAATCGCATGTTTCATGTTTTCTGGTGATTCATATAGAGAATTTCCGTGTAAAGTTTGTAATTTACTTTCAGAACAAGTGTCTAGACCTTCTGGTCCGTCTACAGGGAATTGATTACAACCAACTTACAGCCAAAGAAAAGACAGACTATGATATTTTTAATGATACGCTGTCGACCATAATTCGGGGATATGACTGGAGAAAGTAAGTTATTGAACTATGTTTACCTTATTCCCCAACAGCACTGTGTTACGATGTCTTAATTAGTATACATATAAAAAAAAAAATTAAAATTTAAGCAGAGTATTCCGTTAGATCCCCCCTCCCGAGAATATTCAAGACAGATATAATGAATTAATGGATTCAATCGCATGCTATTGTGGTTCTCTTCGTTACAACATCCGGAACCCGACAAATTTCCTTGACTAAAAAGTGCAGATAACGAACAGTGATCAATTTCATAACGCATACAAAATTAAAAGTAGGGCAAACACGTACCCCTGAGCATACCAGAGATGAGATCAGTTACTTAGGAGGAGAAAGCATCCCCTGTTGACCGGTCACACTCGCCATGGACCCTATATCTTGATCATGTGAACGGAGTAATGCAAGGTGAAGATAACGAACAGTGATCAATCTCATAACTCTTACAAGCAATACAAAATAGATAGTTGGGCAAACACGGACCCATAGACACACCAGAGGTGGGATCAGTAATCCCTAGTCAAAATTAATGTTTAAAGAACGACCTAACAATTGGTATGAAAGGTGAAGATAACGAACAGTGACCAATCTCATATATAAGGAATACAAAATAAAGAGTTGGACAAACACCGATCCCTGGACATAATAGAGGTTGGATTAGGTGCCTGGGAGGAGTAGGCATCCCATGTCGACCGGTCACACCCGCCGTAAGCCATATGTCTTGATGATGTTAAAAAAAACGCCAGACACTATTTGACCAAATGGCAGTTTATAGCGGTAAACTAGATCTTTGTAACGACCATAGAATTTGCGAAATGCTGATCATACGCAGAACAAGCTCTTGCGTATCGAATCAGTTGAGAGACATACACACCATATACAAATGATAATGGAATATAGCTACATAGATATAGGAAATTGACGTTTGATAAGCTAAATCATCCCATTTTTCATAAAGTTGAGTTGTTAGTTTGTCGTTTACATTTATGTTCAATAAAATATCTAAGAATGAAGCAGATGTGGAAGACTCTGTTGTGTCTTTCATTTCGAGGTCATTGGGATATATCGAATTGACAAATTAATGAAAATATTTATTGTAAATAGACAAAACGTCGTCGGTATATCTAAATGTCGAATTAAATGTCACAGCAAGACATTTTTCTTCTCATGTAGAAGCTTTGGAATAAATTCCGCCTCATCAGAATAACAAAAACAGGTCTTCTAACAAAGGAACACAATTGGTGACTATGGGAATTTCAGCAGATTGCTGAAAGGCGTGGTCACCAACGACTACGGAGGTATTGCCAATAAGGAACACCAGCATTTTGTAATATCAACTTTAAAGTACTTTTGCGTAAAGTCAGAGGGGTGTTTAACAAGGTAATTTTTAATGACCGATCAGTAGATTTTAATATTTCTATGATCATGCATATATTTGCCTATCATGATTCTTTTAACTACAACACACTGAACCCGATTAATTTTCTGGAGGGTCCACAAACTATTGTATCTTATCTTCCAACAAGAACACCATTTGACACCGTTGGTGACTATGAGAACTACATTAAGCGACTGGAATTATACCCAAACCAGGTACAACGAATATTTGAAGAACGCAATGTCTTTGTCTACAGCATATTTTTCTCGTTTGTTTTGTCACCGTAATCATCATTAAAATTGTCATCATTTGTCAATGTAATTATCAATGTTTCATTTGTAGATAAGCATGACTAAAATAACTTATTGTGTTGCTGAGATTTCATAATTTTTTTCATCATTGCATTTTGGTAATTCGTTTCTTTCCAATTTCAGATAGAGGAAATGATAGAAAGATTTAATATATCAATAGAAAAAGGTCACACCTATCATATTGTATCAGTGGTATGTAAAAGCATTCAAAACGTGTTTTGGTAGAGGACATGTATTGTTCAATATTTACAGAATACATTTTATTGGCAAAGGAAGTCGCACGCGAATATGGCTAAAATACAAATGTAAACTAGATACTTGTTTCTAGAATGTAGTAATATATAGACGTACCTACGTGATATGAAAATTTGATTGATGTTCAGTCTTTTCAGAAATATTTGCTCATGAATCTTGCAATGCATTCGATGAGACTGGATGAAAACTTACAACACTGTTGAAGTGTCCGGGGAGTGTAGTGATTAGCGCACTCACTTCTTACTGCTGATATACGAATTCGATCCTTGGGATCGGCAGTGGTAGTATGTGAAAGGGTGATGTGGTCCTATTGACACGTGGGTTTCCTCCGAGTAGTCTGATTTTGTCTCACATCGATGACATTTTCGCGCTAATATCTGAGCAGACAGGAAGTTGTTCGTTATCTTTACCTTTTCATGGATAGAAGTTGTATAACTTTCTTAATCTTCCTAAGATTAATAAAGTTTATACTAAAATAAGTGTTCAATCCACAGAACACGAGCTAGTGCTTTAAATTGTCTCTTTGATTTTAGAACAGGATCCCAGGACAGATCGATTATATACTGAAAGGCGTAAATGATACAAATTTTCCGCTTTATCAACCATTCCTTGATAAATTGACAAATCTGAAGACAATTGCAGAACCCACAAAGTAGGTGCCCGTTTATCAAACGTTCCAATAGCGCTTTATTAGGTCAAGTAATTTCTTTGTAGAACCTTTCTTAAGTCACCTTGATGTCGTATTGTTCTTTTTTATTATCACTTTGTGTGTGTATGTATGTATGTATGTATTGAATAATTGAATATTGTTTAACGTCCCTCTCGAGAATAATTCACTCATATGGAGACGTCACCATTGCCGGTGAAGAGCTGCAAAATTTAGGCCTACACTCGGCGCCTATCGCCTTTGAGCAGGGAGGGATCTTTATCGTGCCACACCTGCTGTGACACGTGACCGCGGTTTTTGCGGTCTCATCCGAAGGACCGCCCCATGTAGTCGACTCTTACGACAAGCAAGGGGTACTGAGGACCTATTATAACCCGGATCCCCACGGGATTGTATGTATGTATATATGTAAACCTATATAAATGTATTGATATTTGATTTTAGAAAGAAATAACAAAGGTTGTATCCTGTATTTATCGCTAAAAGATTTTTTTCAGTTAGGGTACCCTTAACGAGGCCGAGTACAATTCGAATTTTCGCGTTCTGCGTAGTTGTTGCGCATCGTTTCACTTTCATGAAGTCGTAAAAAGTTAACTCTAGATATTTTAACAAATACGATGGGTTTTGTTTTAAAACTCTAGGGCAAAAATATGAAAAACATTAAGAAGTTCTTTATTATAGGAGAAAATCCCATTAGGTCTCATATTAAAGGTGTCGATATTTTGAGTCGATCCCTACACAATACTGTACGCATTCTCTACCCAGAGTTCCGTGCGCTCCTCGCACTAAACTTCTGTCAACGGCTTTTTACAGAAATCTTGTAAAAGTTTTTAATATCCAACATTTATGTTTCGACTAAATATTTAGTCATGCTATGAAATGTTTTTGGTGCAATTAAATTGATGCTTACTGTAAACTGTTTAAAATCGCCGTTTTCTGATCATAAATTTGGAACTACTTCGTAATATGCGTAAACACGATACAGGTTGGTTTCTCCATGATACGGCCTTGAGTTGTTTAGGTATAACATTGTGGAGCTTCGCTTACAGCTGACAATGTCCCTTATGAGTGAAAAACTTCCGACTGGGACGCAAAGTAAGAGCAATTCACAAAGCTTTAAAGGGGCATGGACATGATTTGATCTGAAATTTTCAGATTTTATGATCCACATTTTTAAGATTTACAATACTTCACTTAGGTATTTCTAATGGTCAGCAAATATTTGAATATCAGTTGTTGAGTTACAAGTGAGATACAGCACTCACAAGTCATTGTTACATGTATTTAAACAAGACTCGTGTCATGTTTTTGTTTACATATAGATTGCTTTATAGGAATATGTTTAAAACAAAATAAGATGTAACAAACACGAGAAACATTTTAATTGTGTTCAGAATTAACTTTTAAATTGAAAAATCTGCTTTAATCGAAACCTTTACTGGTATATTTAATCTATATGCTATCTAAACAAAACCGTGATACAAGCCTTGTTTGAATAACAAAGAATTACGAGATATATCCCTCTTGTAACTCGAAAACTGGCATTCAGATTTTTGCATTACAAAGATGATGACGTCACTTACTACTGATATTATATGTGTGCATACATCTAATAAATATATACCTTCTTAATATCTCTATTACTTTGACTATTGCAACATGTAACTACCTTGTACCTTTGGAGAAGGCTTATATAGATTCTGTCTTCTGCCTATTCCATTATACATAATAAAATAGGTTTCAAAAACATATTTTGGTATAAATCAGAAATGCATAATTCATGATGTATGGTTTTCTGATCAGAACAGACATGCGCAATAGAGCCAAAACAGCTGTCGGAGCCATTGTCCAAAAGTACAGAGATCTGAAAGCATATCTTGAAAATGTAAGTCAATTTAATGGATGAGTGGATTACTTTTTTGTTGTTTCAAATATGCGACTAAGCTACAAATGTTACCATGCCTACTTTGTACATGTAGGTATACTTTCAACACACCAGATCCGGTTTCGGTGTAAGTAGTTGGGACAGGGGATTGGAATTCTACAAGGAATGTCTACGATGGCATCTTTCTCTGGATATGTCTCCAGAGGAGGTACACAACAAGGGACTCCAAGAAGTCGAGAGAATCTCCTCAGAAATGAAAAAGGTGAAGTATACAAAGTTCGAATACGATGAAGTAGTTTCGTGTAGAAATAATTAGGGTATTTCATGAAATTCATTTCAAAATTAAGGATTATCTCCCTCATGCATAGCTCTTATCCTTAGACGAATTTGACTCCAGTTTTTGGCACTCTGTTTTCCCCTAAAATAGCTCTTACAAGTTTATTGTTATTTCGGTTTTCAAAAATTTCGGTTGAGCATCACTTAAGAGACATTATTTGTCGAAATGCGCATCTGGTGCATCAAAATTAGTACCGTATAAGTTTTACATGAGTAAGACCTCGGATTTTTTTATCATCAAATAGAGCGTATGTATTTGAATCAAATGTGTTGTTTTCAAGGGATCAAATATTGCTTATCTTTATTTCTTCGGAATGACAGTATTCTGTAAGGTATACTGCAATGATTTCTGCTTTGTAACCAGAGAGAGAGTAAGAATGTTTTAGAAATCTCAGTAAATTTATGCATATATGCTTCATCTGATGAATTTGAAATCCATAAAAAAGCGTATGGGTCAAGCTATAGTGGAAAAAAAAAATCGGAGACGAAAATATGCGACGTCATTTCTCTGAATTTCAGTAATTTTCTGAAATATTGAGAAAGGATATTTTAGCTTTAGTTCTCTTTTGAAATATGACTTCAAGACTGATCGGTTGTTAACATTGTCTTTGCAAATTTGCTCATCGAAATGATGGACAGCAAGCGTCGTCCAAACTATTTTCATGTATTTGCTATATAAAGATATAAGAGATACATGTAACATGTTTCACAGTACATCTAACAAGTAAGCCTGGCATTGCTAATTTTCACTCTATTAGGTCCTGTAATTCAGTGATAAATACTGCACCACCTTACCGAAGAAATGTTTGGGTTATTTATATTTCTGATTATACATTGAATTCCTGAAATTTTACACATATTTACAGGTCATGATGAAGCTGAACCACCAAGGTTCTGTCAAAGAGTTCTTTGATAAAGTGAAGACGGATCCAAAGTTTTACTTTCAAACCGGTGTAAGAAACCCCTAATCAATTTAAATGTAATCAATAATTATCTTATCCATCTCAAAAATTATTTTACAAATTAAATGATATAAGCTAATTTCAGCTATGCATGATCGTAGCTTCGAAGCTAAACTTTCATCATTTTTTTTAGGATGAAATAATCCAGTGGTACAAAAATGCAATAAAAAATGACATACAACCAAAACTGTCGTCTTATTTTAGAGACCTTCCAAATCTTCCTGTAAAGTACGTATTCTGTCATTTAAAAAACAAGAATCAACTAAATGTTATTCTGACTACGTACGTTTATTGTTCATGAACTATTCTAAAAATCGACAAAAATAATCTTGTTCCTGAAAAAAGGCATTTGGTTTGCTTCTGAGCATATTTTGATAAAGACGAATATGTATATATCGGAAACATTTACTGTACTCTGTAGTGTGGAGCCAAGTCCGACTGATGGTGTCGGGGGTAGGTATATACCAGGACCATCGGACGGATCACGCCCGGGGATCTTTCAAGTCAATGTTCATCGTCCTAATCAATCGTAAGTTCGAATTAATTGAGCACTAACAATTCAAACATAGACTTCAACGTTATTGAAACTAGTTTTCAGTTGTCAATGGATTTTAGAAAAAGTATTTCCATATACATGTAGATTTAGAGGTAATTGATATTATGGACGACTAACATAATTCCTTGCATGTAATTCTTCGTTATATCGAGATGAAATTAAATTCTTTAATATATGAGGAATAACTATCCCATTTCCACTTTCAATGACCGTGTTGCGTGTGAAAGTGAAAGGTGAAGATAACGAACAGTGATCAATCTCAGAACTCCTACAAACAATACAAAATAGATAGTTGGGCAAACACGGACCCCTGGACACACCAGAGGTGGGATCAGGTGCCTAGGAGAAGTACGCATCCCCTGTCGACCAGTCACACCCGCCGTGAGCCCTATATCCTGATCAGGTAAACGGAGCTATCTGCAGTCAAAATCAGTATGCCAAGAACGGCTCAACAATCGGTATGAAACACGTCAGCAAACATTTGACCCAATGATAGGTTGTTTTGACGAATTAGATCGTTATATAACGACCATAGAATTAGCGAAATGCTGACTTCAATCGAGACTGTGGAAACCCCCGTACCATCAACTTGTTTGTCAGTAGCTTACCTAGATTTAAAAACTGACTATACGCAGAACAAGCTCTTGCATATCAAAACAGTTGAGATATATAAACACCATATGTAGGTGATAATGGAATATTGATACATAAACGTGGGAAGTTGACGATGGAGAAGCTGAAATCATGTGAAAGTAGTGTGGCAAGAATCAAAGGCAGGTTTGAGTACTTGCCTAGCTGGTCAAGCAGTCTAACGCGCTGGTCACATGCTACTAGGAGATTGGTCCAGGTCGTGAGTTCAACCTCGGGTAGGGGCGAAAGTGGGTATCCAAATATAGTGAATTTGTCTCTGCTTTTTATTAAATTATTCTTCACTTAGGGGAGTTATGATTTTATTCAAAAGTTCATAGCAATCTTTGTTTTATATTTAAAAGTTCAAATATTCCAATATGCTGGGTATATATTTCAAGTATTTTGGAATGTTTGACCTTTTTGTGTTTTTGTTTTGTTTTCTTTTAAACATATTTTATTGATGAAATCAAAAGTATTGGGAACAAGTTCTAACAACTTACAAGTCCCTCTTCTATGTGTGTTTTACTCTTCCTTATCAAAACCACATAAATTAGAAAAAAAAGGATTTCGGATCTCCATGTTAATATCTTGAAAATGTTAATAGATCATCATACTGACGACTGTGAGGAATATTCAGTATAAATGTCTTCTTTTCAGAGTAACGATCGATTTCATGGCTTTGCTCATTCACGAAACTAATCCAGGTCATCATTTGCAGGTAAGCAGAGTGATCATTAAAACATTTTTCAGGAATTTCATCTCTGGCAGGGATAAATGAAATTCTTTGACATGTTGCCAAATATTTGAAATTTGGAATTGTTTTTCAAAGTCCTCATGGGCTGGCTCATGACACAAAATACATATCTTTGATAGCGATATATGTTCATGTAAACTATTTAAAGTACCTTGAGGTAAAAGTATGATTGCTTTCACATTCCAGATCAGTATTGCGTCTACTGTTAAAATCCCCAGCTTCAGAAAAAACGCGGTTGGTCATCTATTCACAGTGCCATTTGAGGCCCCGTTCTTTACAGCCTTTGTTGAGGTACGCACTTGGTTCTTATTCTTACAAAATACCAAAACGTTTGACGTAAGCAAAATTCAGACTTAGCAATGATTCTGTCACCTGTGAGCGAATCTTTGTCAATTTCAATATACTAATGCATTGACATTCTAATCAATCATACGACGCAGACAGAGAAGTTCACGATTCCTTGGACTTTCGCCCGGAATTAGAAGTGGAAGTAAGTTTTTTGTATATGATCTTAAAAATGATGCACGTAGGCACAATTAAGAACCTCCACTTTTACGGTCATGAGTGCCACTCACCTAATGCTGGTGGCAACTTTATATAAGTACAAAGTCAAAGTTATTTATGTAATCGAAACAAAGTTAGAGATGAATATCATTACATTTTTGAGTGTACACAGCATAATTTAACAAATACCAGAAAAGCTTTATTGTCTGAAAATCAAACAAAGAATCCAAATATTATAAAATTCCACAAACTATTTACATCAACAAATCTTGCACTGCTGACAACTTAATGTAAATTTCTATTTGTTGTAAAGGAAAATATGGACCTTACGTAGGTTTAATAATTTCATTAGGATATAACTTGGTCTCGTGGTAATGTTCATTTGTTGAATCAATGTTTCTCCACTTTATACATAGCAATACAAAATATCTATTCCTGTACATGTTGTATATGCAGTATTCTGTATTTTCCAACCTCCTCTCTGTAATGTATGACTGTACATTTATGAGAATACAGCATTGATTGATTCATTGATCTCGATGGGGCGTGCAAACAAAAAACAACAAAATATTAGAATGTTAATTTCATGATTACATGAAGATATCGCTGAAGATTGAGAATATTCTATAATAGGCTTTCACAACGTTTGAATAATGTCGTAAAGTTTCTAGAATGTTTTCATTTCGTAACATATCACAATTTTCGTCCATTCAAAATCCTTCCAGATGTGTCGCACATCAGATATCTCTACATTATTTAGCGTGTTAAGCAATCCTACTTTATTCATCACTGTATCTATGTAATATTTTATAGTATTTTGTATATAACAATATCTTGAATACATTAACACTAAATACATGGTACAGTACATGTATAGTAGCATCTCTGATATAAAGACACGTTCTCACCACCCTGCATTTTCAATGGATTATATTCAATGCATTTAGAATACCCAAATGCTTAAAATTTATCATTTTTTCAACAGTGAAATATTCATTGAATAAACATTGACATTTTCACAGTTGTTACCTTCACGGTGTGAAAATAACAACCGGGATAACTTGCCGCCATATCCATCCGACATATTCACAATTGTTACCTTCACAGTGTGAAAATAACAACTGGGACAACTTGCCGCCATAAACATCAGATCGCCTTTTTTATTTTAATACCCAAAATAAAAATTTAAAAACTGAAGAAGAAAAAACCGTAAGAAACAGAAAATTTAATGTTTTTGTCATTGAATATAGAATTTATTTCGCTCCTGATTCAGGAATTTTTTAATACTTTCACTCGTGCGTCGCTCTCTATCTCAATATACACCTTTTGGGGGATATTTAACTGCATTAGTACAACAAATTTTTGTTCATTTCGGTAGATGGATTTCGGTTCGTAGAGGAATTAGTTGTTTATTTACGTATACGTTGGAATTCTGTTTCACTTTAGTCATTTACTTATCCTCAGGGTTGGGCGTTGTATACGGAAGCATTGGGTGAAGAAATGGAGTTGTATAAGACGGACTACGACATGTCAGTATAGTTTTCTATGATATCTATAATAATGTACATCGTTATATTTTCAACTGCTGATTCAATAAGTGTTTCCTTTTCCACATGATCTGTAAATAGTTACTGTACATAAAATCTAACAAATGGAAAATGTGCACACCTGAATTCTCTATTATTCTTTCAGGATGGGAAGATACGGATCAGAAATATTTCGAGCGTGTCGTCTTGTTGTTGATACGGGACTGCATTACTTCAAGTTTGTATACATAATTTCGTATTGCGTAACTTGATTTTTCATGTTAACAAAGGATAAATGGTTTTATACACATAAAGTAAAGCAACAATACAACTTCAACTAAAGAATTTAATCTCCATCTAAAACAAACATTGTATACTGAAACCTAATATGTATTCAATGAATATGAAAAGAAATGCTTGTCCGATGGTTACGAATATATATATATATATATATATATATATATATATATATATATATAAAGCACTAAAATGACCAACGACACGAACAACCAGATTTTCAAATTTTCGGGACGATCCGTCCCTTCATGTATATATATATATATATATATATATATATATATATATATATATATATACTGTTTACTATAACATCAATTGTTCATGGCGATTTCACAATAAAATACTGTATATTTTTTCTGCAGTTGGACAAAAGAACAAGCTGTAGAATACATGCTAAATTACACCGCCTACAGTGAAGCTTTCATCAGAACGGAAGTTGATCGATACCTCACATTGCCAGGTCAAGCATGCGCATACAAAATAGGTGAACTCAAAATTATGGAACTGCGTATGAAGGCTCAAGAGGAATTAGGTATTTGTTTCTTAGTTTTTAAACATTATTGTTAATTTTCAATCCCAACGCCGCGTCAAACCTATGACGTATAACAAAAGTGTGACTGTTTCTTTGCCCGGCATTAAAAGTGAAAGTCACGAGACTTACAAATCTGACCTTAGAAACCGAGGTCATTTGCCACAATAGAAAGAAAAGTTCACCGCTACGATCTTGATCGTCATGCATTGGTCAAAAGTCATGACAATTCTCCTAAAGTTGTGTCAATTCTCATGAATGAAAAATGTCTCAGTTGAAGTGGGTTTAAATCAACAAACAAAAACTATTCAACGGAATTCTGTATGCCTTGCTCGTTTTTTAATACTTCAATCTTATCGATTCCTTCAAAATTCTGGTATATCTACCACACGATCATAATATGAATCCCATACTCGAAAGTTTACATTTATTGCTCATCCGCACATTTGCGATTTGCGGATTTAAGTAATCACCATGATCCAAAGCTAGCTATCTATTTATGCATGGCTAATTGCAAAATTATATTCAAGAAGCAGTCCATGCGAAAATCATGCAAAGGGTGATTTATTGACGAAAATGCAACAAATGAAATTTTTTTTATAGTGTGTTAAATGAGTATCACATATTGCAGTATTGTTACTCACAAGGTAGGTAATTATATTTTACAGTATATACACAACTGTAATACATAGAATAGGAGATAAAATTTAGAAATTCATTTCAAAATTAAGGATTATCTCCCTCATGCATAGCTCTTATCCTTGGATGAATTTGGCTCCAGTTTTTGGCACTCTAGTTTTCCTTTTAGCTCTTACAAGTTTATTGTTATTTCGGGTTTCCAAAATTTCGCCATGAGCATCACTGAAGAGACATTGTTTGTCGAAATGCGCATCTGGTGCATCAAAATTGGTACCGTATAAGTTTTACATAGAACAGGCATGTATAATCGGGGGATGCTTGTAGAAAAAGCGTTAAAAATCCTATTATCTTATGCAATTTTCGGTATATACACTTTAAAACATTTGTAGGTTTTCTTAGTATAAAGGACTCACACTTTGGCTGTAGTTTCTACCATATCTCTTTTCAAAGAAAAATTGATTTATCTATTAGTTTTTGTTAAATATTAAGCACTGATGTATCTCCGGTACGTGTACTGTCTTTTTTACCCGAGATATTGGACAATAAGAGTAGAAAACTAAATCTAAATTCTAAATGGTCACCCTTAACCTGAAAACTACAGAATGACTACCCGAGGTCAATACAGGTATATGAGGTAGAAAGAAAACGCATAGTGTTTGCAGATTTTTATAGTATTTATTTTTATGAATTTCATCACCAGCACAAGATTGTCCAGTCTTGCATTTTGGGTATAATTTTCTTTAAAAGACATGATAGAAACAAGAAATCTGAGTAACCTTGTGCTTGTTGAAAACAGGTCATTCAATGAATATTAATAGAAATTTAACAAAAACAGACAAACCTCATTTCAAAAGACTTTTCAGTAGCATCAAATACCAAACCTTTAAGTTAAAGTATTAATGAACATCGTTGGGTATTGAAAATTGCATAATTTGAACTTTGATATTTTACTAAATCATCGGGGGCTGTATGCAAGGTGAAGATAACGAACAGTGATCAATCTCATAACTCTCAAAGTATCTCATGTATCTCAAAGTTAAAGTGGGTGTCCTTTCTTATCTGAAATATTTTGCAAGTTTTAGGTGACCTGCTCTTTATTTGTTTTGGAATATAGAACTCAGGAATCGGTGATGACTTTGCTTGATTTAATACTCGCATAATATTGGACATCTGCAATATTCAGTCTATTATATTACTTATAAAGGGTCCAAGTTTGACATCAAGGATTTCCACTCCGTTGTTCTGAAAGATGGAGCCCTTCCTCTGAACATCCTGGAGAAGAATGTCAATCAATGGATTACTGAAACAAAGAGTAAACACACAGAGACAAAGAAACCGTGCACCTCCGCCGGAACAACGAGAGACGCTGGATTTAAACTCATCTTAATCATCTCTATCATTGTTTTATTCCTTAAATGACTACGGTCTAGATGATATTTAAATGGATGATGGTCACTGTGGCGAACTCCAAAAACATTTATGGAAAAGTGTAGCATGTGCTTATTCCTTATGCATATGATAGCATATACAAAAGTGTAACTTTATCATAATCATTTACTCTAATATCAATTTATCTTAAGTGATACGAAATACGCCATATATATTGGAATTGATATACAAAAATGCATAGTGCATGTATATATGTGTAAATGTTTGTAATTATATGTATACTAATGAGTATATGTTGGTACTACTATACTTTCTAAGTGTAACACATTTTCTTAATAATTATGCAGGTAATGATACATCATTGTGATCATTATATAATCATTTACTTTAATATTACTTTATGTTAGATGCGATCAAATATGCCATACACACAAGTAGTAGTTTATATTAGTGCATAGTAAATATATCATGAGATATATACTGTATCCCTTAGGGCCCATGGCAGGTATAACCAGTCGACAGGGGATGCTAACTCCTCCTAGACACCTGCTCCCACCTCTGGTATATCCAGGCAGGGGTCCGTGTATGCCCAATTCTCTCTTTTTTTAGATTGCTTATAGGAGTTATAAGATTGATCACTGTTCGTTATCTTCACCTTTCATGAAAAAGAGTATACGTTGGCACTGACTTTATATTTGCAATAAACGTATGTGTACATTTGCATCTCCAAAACTTCATTAATTTTATTCCATTCTTTCAATGTTGCTATTTTTATTTCACACGTTGATGTCTATAGAAATATAAGACTGGGGGTCTTTGTGTTATTCTGGTAACTTGAATAAGAGTCTCGGCCAGGATTGCAATGCTCACCTAAGTTGGGATGAGGAATATAATCTAGGACACTAAACTTGGACCAACGAGGACCTGTCATTTGACAATTACCTTATCTTGATGGTACTTGAAAATTACTCTGAAACAAAAAATGCAATTATTTTCCTGTTGAAAGAAATTCCAAACAATCTCCAATTCGTTACATCTCTACAGTTGGACAAGGAAGCATGAATCAGACAATTCTATGCTACCTATGTATACTTGAATATTATGTTGCGAAATGTATTTGGTCTTGTCGTTATTTATAAAGAATTTTGTACTATCAGAGGTTAAAGTTTGAGCAATATTGAAATAAATAATTGAGAATATTTGCATCTTAATTGCAAAAGAGGGCCATGGGTCACATCGCTCACCTAGGTCACCTTGTCCAGCCGGTTTTCAAGATCAACCCCAAAGTATTACAAGGTTTGGTTTGGTTTTATAAAATATAACATCCCTCTCGAAAATGTTTTTTCTCAGATGGAGACGACACCATTGCCAGTGAAGGGTTGCAAAATTTAGGTCTGTGCTCGGCTCTTACGGACTTTGGACAGGAAAGGCTCTATATCGTGCCACATCTGCTGCTTTTTTGTTGTTGACTTTTTGTTTATGATTTTTAAATGTCTAGTCTTTAATTCATCGAGAAGAATGGTCCTGTAAAGTGTTGAAAAGCCATATGGTTGGATAATGTTGATTTGAACAAAGCTTTGCGATTTCAAGTTTACTAAAAGTCTTTTAGAATTTTTTAGAATCCACATTTGATTTACACCACTTTCGGCATATATAGTAGCACAGTAAGTTTGAAGTTTCTCCTTCACAGCTGTTAATATTTCCGTGAGGAGCAAAGATAGAGGCTTGGTAGAACACTTACTAGTACTGGGTCCATCAACGTATCTTTGGTTTATGAAGTTTGGGAATCCCGTATAGGTACCGTAACTCATATTCCTCTGACCCATATCTTTAAAAACCTTCTATTCATCTTAAAAATGTAATGTATTATTTAATAAACCTTTGATGTAATGAGCTTCAGGATCATTCATTCTTTGATATTTTATGAGATTGATCACTGTTAGTTATCTTCACCTTTCGTCTTTACAACCTGTCATTGGGACAAATGCTGTTCGGCATGTTCCAGTTTAATACCTATTGTTAGGCTGTTCTTGACACAGATTTTTACTACGGATAACTCCGTTATGGGACTCACGGTGGGTGTGACCGGTCGACAGTGGATGCTTACTCCTCCTCGGCATCTTATTCCACCTCTGGTATATCCAGTGGTTCATGTTTGCCGAACCCTCTATTTTGTATTTCTTATAGGAGTTATGAAATTGATCACTGTTCGTTATCTTCACCTTTCATCTTGTGAAACTCTTCTATTCATTTTAGAAATACAATGGCATGCCATTAGTTTTACAATCTCTTGATGTAAGGATCATGTATTCTTTGATATCTTGTGTATTTCAAAAATGTAAAAAAAAAAAAAAAAAAAAAAAATCATTTTAAAAAAAACGCTCTAACACATACTCAATGAATTTTATCAAACAGTAAAAACATTTAAATTTACAACAAAACATGCAACACGTATTGAATGTAGTGAAATAGATAAAAGTTTAATCTGGGGTACTGTTAACGTTTCCTTCATTCTTCAGTTGTGCGGATCTAGAGATGGTTATGGAGGGGAGTAGTTGCAGACCTGCAGCTCTCCGGAAAAAAATATGTTGTCAAAATTTTTTTCGGAGAGCTACAGATCTGCAGCTGGGGGTCCTTCTACTATATTTGTAAATTGTAAACTATTCATATTGAAGAAAAAAAAGAAGAATCATTGCATTTAGTAATGAGTTCAATCTCATCAAATAATTGTGTACAAAGTGTTCTTTCAAAAGAAGGCTTATTTTGATTCCTTTCTTTAATTTACAGTTTACATCATTATAGATCGGTGGTTGATGTAACAATTTTATTCTTACCCTCATAGGTTAAACTTCAATTAGGAAGAGGAAGGCCCTCTTGAGTAATGATACTCGTAGATGATTTAATATTTTTGATAATTCCTTTTCAGACCCCATGTGTTCAATCTCAAAATGTTCTGCAATAAATTGCAGAACTTGTGATATACTGATCACTAGACATTCATTCAGTAGTAGTCTCACTGGACGTACTTTCTGACTTGTAAATCTTCTAACATTGTCTAACGCCATTGTGTGTAACCTGTGTGACTTAATCTATGAGGGGGGAACCAAGGGTTCACTTAATAAAAGAAAATCGAAGCACATATTTCAAATAAATAATGATGGTAACCAACTTCTTTACAAGCATTTTAATGCACCGGACTACTCCATCTTGTCTATGAGGGTAAGGATTTTGGGTGGAAAATTACCATCACACAAACAATCCAACATTAAGCACCCCCTTTCGTAGACAACGAGAAGACCACTGGATCAGGACCCTAGGCACTGCATTTCCATATGGATACAATGATAATGTATATGATGTGGGAAATTTGACTAGTCCACAAGGAAATAACGTTAATGTGATGGAACTCTTTCCCAATACTCAAAGATGGAAACGCAGTCATGGACATCGTTCATATAAAAGACCAAGTATAAATGATGTCACATTTGATTCACTTTTGCCTTACGTCAACAGACAATTAGGTCCACATCATATTCGTACAAAACTTTACTCTGTTCCATTGAGAGTTATATATACGTTATTTGAAGAAGCTACAGCTAGTCTATACTTGGATTATTCAACACCTGAATATAGACTGAACTCTATGATTACGGATGTTGCCAATCACAGGCTCTTTAAACCAGCACGGGTCATGGACGATATTCCTTCCAAATCATGCTGACAGTTTCTTAAGCTCAAATTTACAAACAAAGCAATAGATAAGCACCATTCTTCGTCATAAAAGGGTTCAGTCGTGTATTCCAACTTATTTCAAGTTCAAGTATACACCCTGTATTTCCTACAGCTATACTTGTACTATTGCATCCAAACTTTTTAATCAAACAAACTTTGCAGTGCCTAGATATGGACCATCTTATATGTAATCCACCAACTGTTCTTGTTCTTCATCTTCTTTCAACTCTAGTCCAGCTGGACATGTCATTACTGATGATGTTGATATAGTTGAAAATGAGGATTTCAAATCACTTATTCTAAAAGATCCTAAATACAGAGAACCTCGGTCATTTCATTGGCAATAGAACTGCATCTCTATTATGAATTCTCTCGAAGATTATGCCAGACAATGGGCTAAATATGAAAACTTGATACATTGTCAAAATGGGTTAAAAGCATAAGAGGAATATTAAAATCCCGCATTATGAAAACAAAAGTACGTAAAATCTATCCTTCTGTGTTTAGTAAACCAGAAGGGATAAAAAGAATTGAATAGGTTACATGAGAAATATGTTTTGGTTCCAGCTGACAAAGCTAGTGCCAACATTGTCTTTGTTTGTAAGGCTCATTATTACAACTGTATTTTCAACGAACTTGGCATTAATTCCACTTTCGGTAATCGTATATATACTCCAACTGCCTTCTCAAAAGATGAAATTCTTCAAAATCATGCTTCAGTTTTAGACACATTTGATATCCCAGTCAATGGGTCGAATGAATGTAAAACTTATACGGTACCAATTTTGATGCACCAGATGCACATTTTTAATAAATAATGTCTCTTCAGTGATGCTCAACCGAAATGTTTGAAATCCAAAGTACCAATAAACTTTAAGAGCTAGTTTATGGAAACACAGAGTGCCAAAAACTGAAGTCAAATTCGTCTAAGGATAAGAGCTATGCATGAAGGAGATAATCCTTAATTTAAAATGAATTTCTAAATTTTATCACAGCAATTAAATATACATCCGTATACTCAAGCTAGTAACGAAGTACTTAGCTACTGGGTTGTAGAGACCCTCGGGGACTAATAGTCCACCAAGCAGAGGCCTCGACCCATGGGTCATAATGTAAACCTTATACGGTACCAATTTTGAAGAAAAAAAATGAGTTACCATACCTATACTGAATTCCTAGACTACATAAGAACCCTTACAAACAAAGATACAACGCTGGATCCATTAAGTGCTCTGCCAAGCCCCTATTTTTGCTCCTGACGAAAATATTAACAGCTGTGAGGGAGAGACTTCAAACTTACTGTGCGACTACATATGCCAGAAGTGGTGTTAATCAAATGTGGATTCTAAAACATTCTAAAGAACTTTTATCAATCTTGAAATCGCAAAACGTTTCCCAAATCAATAACATCAAAACATATGACTCCTCACGATAAATTAAAGACTATACTTTTTGACATCATGGACAGTTGTTTCTTCAACTAAACTGGAAAAAGGAAATATTCATATCTAGTTATCAGTCATCCAAAAACTTACTTTGTTAAACACCACTGATTCCACGCACAGTTTCTCTGAAGTTGAAATAAAAAACATGCTAGGGTTACTCATTGGCGGTATCGTCGTGGTCTTTGATGATCAAGTTTTCCAACGGTCTGTTGGGGTTCCCGTGGGCGGGATTGTGCTCCTTTGTTGGCTGGCCTGTTTCTGTATTCTTATGAAGCAGAATTTATTCAAAAACTTCTACGCGAGAAGAAAAAATATCTTGCTGTGGCATTCAATTCGACATTTGGATATATCGACGACGTTTTGTCTATTAACAGTAATAACTTTCATTCATATGTCGATTCGATATATCCCCTTGAGCTCGAAATAAAAGACACTACAGAGGCGTCCACTTCTGCTTCATACTTAGATATTTTATTGCACGTGGACATTGACGGCAAACTGACAACTTAACTATTTGACAAACGGGATGATTTCAGCTTCTCCATCGTCAACTTCCCATATTTATGTAGCAATATACCATTATCACCTGCATATGGTGTTTATTTCTCTCAACTGATTCGATACGCAAGAGTTTGTTCTGCGTATAGTCAGTTTTTAAATCAAGGCAAGCTACTGACAAACAAGTTGATAGTACAGGGGTTTCAACAGTCTCGATTGAAGTCAGCAGTTTGTAAATTCTATGGTGGTTGTAAAGATCTAGTTCGTCAATACAACCTATCATTGGGTCAAATGCTGTCTGACGTGTTTCATACCGATTGTTGAGCCGTTCTTGGCACACTGATGGATAACTCCGTTTACCTGATCAGGATATAGGGCTCACGGCGGGTGTGACCGGTTGACAGGGGATGCTCAGGGGGTCCGTGTTTGGCCAACTATCTATTTTGTATTGTTTGTAGGAGTTATGAGACTGATCACTGTTCGTTATTTTCGCTTTTCATGATAAACCTAGAACATGGGCATAAAGTTGGTCCATCTCAAATACAACTGACATAGACCAGTGCCATTTCACATAAAATCGGTCTTCTGTTGATTTCAAACACTGCATGTTTTCAGTTTTAAAATGTGCATTTTCAATAATAAAAAAATACATGAATTAGCACAATGTCAGGGAAAGGCTAGTGCAAATGTACCCCAAAACTTGCTTCAACCCCCAAAAATATATATCCTATTATGTTCTTGACTCTGATAACTTGATCGGTTATTCAGATTTGTACAAAATAATGTTATTGTAAACAAAGGCATGACAACACCATTGATATTATGCACATGCACACATAATTTTATTTCATTCAATTTATTACTGTCTGAAGAGCCAAAAGCGCTAACAGTGAAATGTTATTCGAGTTTTGTATGGATGGATGGATGGATAGATATATAAATAGATAGAGAGAGAGAGAGAGAGAGAGGGAGAGAGAGAGATATACAGATATAGATATATATAATTATATGCAAATAAGGTATATGACGCTTTTCTTGTTCTCTACATGATGATATCTTATGCATAAAGCGGAATATAATCTCTGAAGAGCACAAGCTTTATAACATTTCTGCAATGCAGTGTCATGCTCTATATTGTGCATGCAGTGGCTAGTTGTGATTCAGGAGACACTCGAACATAAATATTAATCTATGAATTTCTGGTAATACAATACCATACAAACCTTTCGTTCCGCTGTGTCTGGTGATTAAATTTTACATAATTTATTCGATATGCAAGAGCTTGTTCTGGATATAGTCAGTTTTTAAATCGAGGTAAGCTACTGACAAACAAGTTGATAGTACAGGGGTTTCAACAGTCTCGATTGAAGTCAGCAGTTTGTAAATTCTATGGTCGTTATAACGATCTACTTCGTCAGTACAACCTCGCATTGGGTCAAATGCTGTCTGACGTGTTTCATACCGATTGTTAAGCCGTTCCTGGCGCACTGATTTTGACTGTGGATAACTCCGTTTACCTGATCAGGATATAGGGCTCACGGCGGATTTGACCGGTCAACAGGGGATGCTTACTCCTCCTAGGCACCTGATCCCACCTCTGGTGTGTCCAGGGGTCCGTGTTTGCCCAACTATCTATTTTGTATTGCTTGTAGGAGTTATGAGATTGATCACTGTTCGTTATCGTCACCTTATACTTAAGAATAATTTAATTAACCAATAGCAGTAAACAATATCCAGAACAGTTCTGTGCACGTTTTACTCATCTGTATAGAAATGTCTCTGAATCAATTCTTCTTCCTCAATTCACCAGGGTTTTTCACGAAGAGAATGTCCATACCAGCTTACTCAATTCACCAGGGTTTTTCACAAAGAGAATGCTCTTCCCAGCTTTACAGACAGTTTCTATAGATTTTGTAATTATAGATGATAGAAATGTCTGGTTGTTAAATTTTTGCATCAAATAAGTCTCACCATCACCATATTTTACTTCATTTTGGAATCTGACTAAAGTACAGACCTATATCATATATAATATAGGTCTGTACTTTAGTCAGATTGCTTCATTTTGCACAATCTTGAATTGTAGTCCGATGTAGATGATGTAATTTATGGTCTAAAGTAGAACCTGTAGTGGATTATGGTCCAATGTCGAGTGTGTGGTGGACAAAGTACTTATAGCCAAATCCGTGGCTAACTCACACGTTTTGCCGAGATCTCTTTGTACCTTCACTCAAATCTAAGCGTTTCAATTTCTCAACAGAACGTTGCATGTAGTCGGCAGGAGAATGTTAGTGGAGTTTTTGATAAGAAGTTTTGTATTTTATATAAATTTTTAGATTGTCAACACATGTCTTTTTAAAAATCCATAAACATTTGACACTTACTTACACATGTTTCACAAACATACATTTCATCCAACAAATCCTTTCCAAGTACAAGTCCAGTCAATTGTTCTATAACTCTGACCTATTTCTCTTTTGTCGACTCAACTTTGTTAAACAGTGTAACCGTTTAGTTGGAAACTTTTTTGCATAATAAACAAAGTTGGATTATTTGGTAAAATGTATAAATGACTTTACCGGTGCCGAACAAACGTAAACAATCTTGAAAAAGAAGTCCCATCGATTCAGATTTGCCTGGTGTGGTAATCTTAATTTTTTATTAAAACTTCGAAACTATGTAAAACTGCACAGATGATAGACATAAACATTACTATAAAGCATAAGAAGCGCATCAATTCTGTCACATTACTTAGTGAGATGTTTACCGAGTGCTCAATGACTTGCCTGAAAACTCTTTGTTCTAGAACGTGTATCAAATCAATTATCATGACGCGGTATACAGGTGAAATATATGTAGGGCAATATATGTTTGCTGTTTACTGCTTTTTGCTTCTCAAAGGAGACCCGAAACGTGTGCATAAAACGTTAAAGTCGTATCCGAATGTTGTTGCATGAGGAACACTGAATTTGCACCAGACTTAACTGTTACATTTATTTCAAGCTGGCAGTTGTCGTTCAGAGTTCACGCTCTGTTTACTTGATACACTGAATACGCCTGTAGTACATTGGTGATTGACTAGAATATTGTAACTGCATACCAGAATATATCTTTCAGGCTATATGACATACTTTTGGCCACTGCAGTGATGGAGTTACGTTGGAAATATACAATAGTTTTCGTACTATTTTTGATCGAAGAAGGTTGGTACACTGCAATATTTTTTAACATTGAGTGAAAATGCCAAATTGAGATTGTTTACGTGTATTTTATAATGTGTCAGTATTTTAAGAATTCGAAACTCGTATTCATCGCTTATTTTAGTTGTATGATTACAAATTGAAGCATATAAACTTCTCCAACATAGCATTTTTGTGCATCGAAGAAAATTGCTAGTTTTTACGAAAGCCCAGAAGGCTCATTCGAGATTCGAAATTCAAAAAATACGAGATTCGAAATTCAGAATACGAGATTCGAAATTCAAAATCCAAATTAACCAATCAAAATGTAGGTCACAATAGATTAAAGGGTATAGAGTACATGCATATTAACTTAAAATATGACAGAAAGCTTATTCTTCTAATATGTTTACCAAACAACGAAACATTTCTTTTAAAACTATAAATGTCATGATGTATGCTCAGCATGCAGACAGGCTCGTAGCTGTGGGTGTTTGGGTCAAGTACTTATCTATTATATATAAACTTTAGAGGAAATTCGAATCATGAATAAATATTTCTCTCCGAGCTATTTTTACATTTTTTAGGGTCTAGGAAGTTTAACTACATGCAAGGTGAAGATAACGAACAGTGATCAATCTCATAACTCCTACAAGCAATACAAAATAGATAATTGGGCAAACACGGACCCCTGGACACACCAGAGGTGGGATCAGGTGCCCAGGAGGAGTAAGCATCCCCTGTTGACCGGTCACACCCGCCGTGAGCCCCATATCCTGATCAGGTAAACGGAGTTATCCACAGTCAAAATCAGTGTGCCAAGAACGGCTTAACAATCGGTATGAAACACGTCAGACAGCATTTGACCCAATGCGAGGTTGTATTGACGAATTAGATCGTTATATAACGACCATAGAATTAGCGAAATGCTGACTTCAATCGAGACTGTAGAAATCCCTGTACCATCAACTTGTTTGTCAGTAGCTTACCTCGACTTTAAAAACTACATGTGTCATTGCCACAGAAAAATAATCTATCCACGTTTTAAGAATTATCTTATCCCACTGATTCATATTATGGGCAATATTTTGACCTTATAAATCATGTCATTATATGCAAACAGGCCTGTAGAAAGTCAGATTCACAGAAAGCGGGGAGGGGTGGAACCAGGTCGAATACACCTTAAATAGTACACTTTAATTGAAATGGAATCGACGGTTATATGAATAAAATTGACTGATGACACTTCGTAGTAATGGAATCTGATTTTAGATTAATCTATAGGTTTACTCGCATACCATTTTTTTCTACTTGAATGTTCATATTCTTATAATTTATTTCACATGAAGATAACTATACATGTTTGAGTTAACAATGACACAGACGCATGGGTTCAGCCCATTTTCTGATTTATTTTTTTCTTTCAGCGATAATTTCTCTGAAATATGCGGATTCTTTGTCTATCAGATCCCAATTTATATAATATAAATATGAAGTTATATAACAATGACAAGCACGTAGTTTAGCTAAATATAAATTTCGATTTATATAATCGTTTCACACTTTTTGCAAGCTTTAGAGATTGGCCTAGCCTTTTATTGGTATGACAAATTGTATTCTATTATACCGGTAGAAGGCCAATCTCTAAAGCTTACAAAAAGCGTGAAATGATTATATAAATCGAAATTTATATTTAGCTAAAGTACGTGCTTATCATTGTAATATAACTTCATATTTATATTATAGAAATAGGGATAGGATCGACAAGGAATCCACACATTTCGGGGAATTTATTGCCGCAGAAAAAAAAATCAGAAAGGGGGTTGTTGTTAGTAGTGTCCATACTTCAGATGCCTGTACAAATATCTCCCTCACCTGTTTATTTTTTATATGCGCCTGGGTGTAAATAATAGAGGAAATTCGAACCATGAATAATTATTTCCCCCCCCCCCATCTATGTTGTCTCTTTTTATATTTTTTATTGGTTCAGGAAGCTTAACTACGTGCGTCATTAGTCATTACCACAGAACACTAACTTATCCACGTTTTAAACAAAATAGGTTGTCCCATTGATTCATAATTGTACATGTATGCAGACGCGTAGCCAGGCATACGTTTGTACGCACAAAAGTCCAAATCTTTTTTGCAAAAAAAGGGAGAGGCAATATTCATGACAATTATATTTGTTCTAAAATTGTTTGTAGTGGGTTCGTCATGCAACGATATTGGACAGAGTAAACTCAGGTGACCTATTCCAATTGGTTTTCGTCCGTAACTTCTTGATAACTATCGTTCCAATTCTTTTCAAATTTGGTATGAAACATATTTGGAACAAGGGGAACATAAATTGTAAATTTCAGAATTCCTGCACTCCTGGGGCCTTAGGGGCAGGGCAAAAACTGTCAAGAAATGGCCAATTTTAAAAAAATCTTCTTTTCAAGAACCACACACATGTAAGAAAAACTAAATGCATAGTAATGTAGAGCAGGAAAGCCTCTACTCAAAGTGTAAATTTCATGATTCCCGAGGTAGGGGTTCTGACACCAGAGCGAGACCAAACTTGTTAAAAAGTGTTTATGTGT
Organism: Ostrea edulis; assembly: GCF_947568905.1. Taxonomy (NCBI): domain Eukaryota; kingdom Metazoa; phylum Mollusca; class Bivalvia; order Ostreida; family Ostreidae; genus Ostrea; species Ostrea edulis. The sequence continues at coordinate 12,744,553 of NC_079172.1, forward strand.
AAAACACTTAAATAACATTTTCTTTAGTGCTTTTGATACTAAATTAAAACTAAATGGATAGAGCAGGTAGTCTTTTACCAAAATTATAAATTTGATGTTCCCCAGAGTAAGGGTTTTGACCCCAGGGTGGGACCAAACTTAGTATATATGTGTAAGTTTGCTGATACTGTATAAAATCTAAATGCATACTTAGGAATAGCAGAAAAGGATGTACCAAAAATGGTAAATTTCACAACCCAGGGTTATGACTTTAGGATGAGTCCAAATTAGTCATATTTTTTTATGTTTTAATGTTAATATACCTATTATTTAAAGCCTTTCATCAGCGTATGCACTTTTGAGGGTAGTGAAGTTTTAAGAACACATCTTGTTTTATACTGTTGCTGAACATTAGAATTTAGCTTAGATATTCAGAACAGGAATTTTTTTCTAGATTCCATAGCCCATGGAAGTAGTGATACTTTTTCAATAGTATTCAGGTGACCGATAAGGACTGTGGGCCTCTTGTTGAGATTTTACAAGTGTTTGTCCGCATTTCGTATATCAACAGAACAGACCTCGAATATGTCTGCGTAACAAATTTTATAAAGTGTACGAAAAATGCGTTCAGGAGGGTCGAATATACACATCGAAATCGTTTAAAATTTACCAGCTTCCGTGGGCTTGCCCCCTGGGCCCCCATCAGGGCTTTTCCCTGGATCCATTGGGAGAGTTAAAGTGGCCCCCAATCCCCTGCCTACTTGGGCGTCCACATCAAAAGTACCCTGGCTACGCCCCTGGTATGTTTTATGTTCAAGTATGTACGTATAATCTCAGGAACCGGTAATTTTGTCCGCAATGGTAATAGTAGGGTTCTATACTATATCACCCCCTAATAAATATTAAGAGGTGTTATAGTATAAACCCCTACTATTATTAAGTTACAGACAAAATTACCAGTCCCTGTGGTACGTAGGCTGATATAATACGAATCAGTGCATAAGATAATTTTTAAAACGTGGATAGATTAGTATTCTGCCGTTATCACGCACCTAGTTAAGCTTCCTGGAGCTTAAAAAATGTAAAAAGATACAACATAGATCTGAGATCAATCTATATTCGAATTTCCTCCATTGTGTATATAGATAACTGAAACAAATCAATCTAGAATCAATTATTGGAGGTGTATCATCGGTTAATAGGCTTCATATACGATTTCAATTGAAGGTATCATGATGTGTATTCGTCATTATTTTACCTGGTTATCACATACAGTGCAGAACTACATGTACATCTAATGTGGGAGCTGTCTTTTCTTTAGAGTTGAGAGGCATAGCTTTCATCATGCCTCTCGACTTCTCTCAAGAGAATAGCGGGAGCTGGAACAAGTTTTCTGTCTGCCTCCTTTCCCGCTTTCTACGGGCCTGTCTGCATGCTAAACATGCATCCAAACATTTATAGTTTTAGAAGAAATGTTTCGTTGTTTGGTAAACATATTAGAAGAATAAGCTTTCTGTCATATTTTAAGTTTACATGTATATGCATGTACCCTCTAACCTTTAATCTATTGTGACCTACATTTTGATTGGTTAATTTGGATTTTGAATTTCGAAATTCGAATCTCGTATTTTGAATTTCGAATCTCGTATTTTGAATTTCAAATCTCGAATGAGCCTTCTGGGCTTTCGTAAGTTTTAGATAACGTAGCTTCATTTACTTTTCTTTCACTTTATTTACAGTTTATCACAAACAGGATTTTGTCTTAAGTGTAACTACAGTTTGGCGTTATTCAATTTTTACTATGTAGTTTTGTTGTTGTTGTTTGTTTTTTTTTTCATTCTCGACATAAGTTTCATTCAGGATACAGACGTATTTGCATTTTTTTAAAGTATGGACAAAATTTACGTTTTAACAGTCAAGTTTTACAAAGTTTTAACGAGATATGGATCGAGTTTTAAAAAGGTTTTACGATATGGACCAAGTACAGAGAAAAATGAAAACCTCTAATAAACATAAACGATACCTCAGCTCCTCATTCCAATACTCTGATCTTTATTTTACATCAATTTCTTTATTGATACATCCATTTTCTAGATACAAATCAAATTCACAATGCTTAATACAAGTTATTTCTAATTCTGAGAGGATACGAATGAAATATAGTAAAATGATATACAGTATAGGGAAATTGCGACAGGATCATAATCTAGCTCGCTTATCAACAGTAATTTAATTCGACAGATGAATGTGTTTCACTTCACCTCGACGACTTACAAAAGGAGTACGGGGAATGGCGTCTGCAGCGATCCCCCGAATATTCCACAACTGTCGGCCTCTATAAATACAACGACCAAGTGGAGAAGTTTGCATACTCCGGATTAGCAGAAGAATATGTACGAGATTTGTTGTTTTAAATTATGTATGAATGTCTAGAAGAGATTACTATTTGGTGTGGGTGTGAAACTTTCTGGACCATAAGATATGAACAATGTGCATAGTCACATGATACCTTATTACATCTGTACTTCCTGGCTGTTCTTTTGGGGTTTTGGTGAGGGTTATTTTCGGGGTGCATCTATATTCTATTTTTGATATAAGGTATAATTATTTTCATATGTTATGCTTTATGACTATAGAAACATGTGATAGAGAATTCCCGTGTAAAGTTTGTAATTTACTTTCAGAACAAATGTCTAGACCTTCTGACCCGTCTGAGGAGAATTGATTACAACCAACTTACAGCCAAAGAAAAGACAGACTATGATATTTTTAATGATACACTGTCGACCATAGTTCGAGGATATGACTGGAGAACGTACGTTATTGAACTATTTTTTACCTTATAAACCAGCAATTGCATTACGATCGGTAAATCAATATACATACAGTGTTCTTGAAACTTACAACTCCGGAGGATTTGATTGGTTAAAATTTTCTCGGACAGGTAGATTTCACATTACATTTCAATATTCGGCCTGATAAAAATCTTCAAATGCTGGATACTACAGAAGCAGGTTTCGAGAGCTCTGTATATATAAAGTTTACAGCATAATTCAAACATAGTATTACCAAGGATTTTGTTTACCCGCCACAGTTTTCAAATCAGATAGATTCATTTGATAATACATTTATTCGCATGTTATTGTGGTTCCCTTGGTTACGACGAATTTCCTAGACCTTCCATGACTGATGCATCTATTTACACGATATCATGATTATTTTAGCTACAACACACTGAACCCGATCAATTTCTTGGAGGGTCCACAAGTTGATCCGTCTCATCTTCCAACAAGAACACCATTTGACACCGTTGGTGACTATGAGAACTACATAAAGCGTCTGGAATTATACCCAAACCAGGTACATCGAGTAGTATTAAACAATTTCGAAGAGTGCAATATCATTGTATATAACATCCTCCCTTGTTTTGTCTCCTTAACCTTCCTTACAATCATCACCATCTGTCGATGTCATTATTCATATTTAATTCGTAAACAAACATGAATAAGATTAAATAATCTATTAGTGAGATTATAGTTTTTCATTATTGCATTTAAGTATATTTTTTTTTCATTTTAGATGGAAGAAATGATAGAAAGACTTAATATGTCAATAGAGAAACGCCACACCTATCATAATGTATCAGTGGTATGTAAAAACATTTAATTCAATTTCGAAGTCATTGTTTGTAAAGGAAGACAAAGGCTAATGATATTCAAAATGTGTTTTAGTAGAGGACATGAATTATTCAATATTGACAGAATACGTTTTATCATCTCGAAGGTTAAGTACTTAAATGTGGCACGTGAATATGGCTAAAAAGCAAATGTAAACTAGATCCTTGTTTCTAGAATGTAGTAATATATAGACGTACCTACGTGATATGAAAATTTGATTGTTGTTCAGTCATTGTAGAAATATTTGCTCATGAATCTTGCAATACATTCGATGAGATTGGATGAAAACTTACAACACTGTTGAAGTGTCCGGGGAGTGTAGTGATTAGCGCACTCACTTCTTACCGCTGATATACGAATTCGTACCTCGGGATCGACGCGTTTGTATATAAGAGAGTGATGTGGTCGCCCACATGGACATGTGGGTTTTCTTCGGGTACTCTCATTTTCTCTCACATCATATCCCACAACATATGTCAGAAGTGTTGTAAATCAAATATGGAATTTAAAATATCATAAGGCCTTTTAGTAAATTTCAAATCACTCCACTTTTCTCAAATTAACAACATCAAACGTATGACTTTTCAACACATTACACGACCATTTCTCGCTTTTTCACGAAAATATCCGAGTCGACAAGATACATGGATAGAAGTAGTACATGTATAACTTCTTTGTTAATCGTTGTAAAATAAATAAATTTTAAACTAAATTATTTCAATGCACAAAACATGAGGCCATGCTTTACATTTTCTTTTTAATTTTAGAACAGGATCCCTGGACGGATTGATAATATACTGGAAGGCGTAAATGATACAAATTTTCCGCTTTATCAACCATTCCTTGATAAATTGTCAAATCTAAAGACAATCACAGAATCCAAAAAGTAAGTGTCCGTATATTTAACGTTCTAATAGCCCTTTATAAGGTCATATGATTCAATTCCTTTATAACACATTTTTCAAGTCACCTTGAGGTCGTGTGAGTCCTTTTTATCTTTACTTTGTTGTATATAAACCAATATACCGATATTTGATTTTTTGTATTCTGTATTTATTGTCAAAAACATGTTCCTTCAAGGACATATCGCATGTTTCCTAAGTACACAAACCAGTGCATAGATATTCAAATACCGATGTAAACACTCACAAACCGGGTTAGAATAGATCCTCAGTAATCCTTGTTAGTCGTAAAAGGCGATTAAATGGGGTGGTCCTTCGGATGAGAGGTCCTATTTCACAGCAGGTGTGGCACGATGAAGATCTCTCCCTGGTCAAAACCCTTAAGCGCCGAACATGGCTTAAATTTTGCAGTCCTTCACCGGCAGTTATGACGTCTCCATATGAGTGAACAATTCTCGAGTGGGATATTAAACAATATATAACCAACCAACAAACCCCACAATGTAGCGAGTATAAAATAAATGTATACAGGTGTCGCTGTCTAAAAATTATTTTGTAAGGTTCAGTAAATTGTGCTGTTCTTATGATAAACTGTGCAATTAATATTAATTTTTAGAGTATATATATATATATATATATATATATATATATATATATATATAAATATATATATATATATATATATATATATATATATATAAATATATATATATATATATATATACTTGCCTAGATGGTCGAGCGATCTAGCGCGCTGGTTACATGCTGCTAGGAGATTTGGTTCCGCAGGTCGTGAGTTCAACCCCGGGTAGGGGCGGAAGTGGGTATCCATATAAAGTGAAATTTTCTGTGCTTTATATATATATATATATATATATATATATATATATATATATAAAGCACAGAAATAGCAATGAACTCTTAAATGAACATAACTGCCCTAAGTGAAGAAATATTTGATATAAAGCACAGAAAATTTCACTTTATTTGGATACCCACTTCCGCCCCTATCCGGGGTTGAACTCACGAAGTTTATGAATTGTTGCAGAAAATTATTTTTCATGAATTTAAACGGGTTTAACATGCATACAGTCTTATCGTTTGATTAGTAACTCACAAACCGGTAATGGATTTATTATTTATTTTTGTATGAATCAAGAATGCATAATTTATGAGTTTTCTGATCAGAATAGACATGCGCAATAGAGCCAAAACAGCTGTCAGAGCCATTGTCCAAAAGTACAGAGATTTGAAAGCATATCTTGTGAATGTAAGTAAAATTAGTGGATGAGTGGTTTACTTTTTGTAATTTCAAATATGCGACTAAGCTACAAATGTTACCATGTCTACTTTTTAGGTATACTCTAAACACACCAGATCCGGTTTCGGTGTAAGTAGTTGGGACAGGGGAGTAGAATTCTACAAGGAATGTCTACGATGGCATCTTTCACTGGATATGTCTCCAGAGGAGGTACACAACAAGGGACTCCAAGAAGTCGAGAGAATCTCCTCAGAAATGAAAAAGGTGAAGTATACAAAGTCCGAATACGATAAAGTAGTTTTATGTATAAATGATTGTTTTTAGAATGTAAAACTTATACGGTGCCAACTTTGATGCACCAGATGTGCATTTCGACAAATAATGTCTCTTCAGTGATGCTCAACCGAAATCTTTGAAATCCGAAATAACTATGAAGTTTTAGAGCTAAATATAGCCAAAAACAGCGTGCCAAAAAAGTGGAGCCAAATTCGTCCAACGATAAGAGCTATGCATGAGGGAGATAATCCTTAATTTTGAAATGAATTTCTAAATTTTGTAACAGCAATTAAATATACATCCGTATTTTCAAGCTAGTAACAAAGTACTTAGCTACTGGGCTGTAGAGATCCTCGGGGACTAACAGTCCACCAGCAGAGGCCTCGACCCAGGGATCATAATGTAAAACTTATACGGTACCAACTTTGATGCACCAGATGCGCATTTCGACAAATAATGTCTCTTCAGTGATGCTCAACCGAAATCTTTGAAATCCGAAATAACTATGAAATTTTAGAGAATATGAATCCTTTCAACATTATCACTACTTCCTATATGAAAATATACGAATTAATATTTGTCAATAAAAGAAATAAAACTGATGAAAGGTGAAGATAACAACAGTGATCAATCTCATAGCTCTTACAAGCAATACAAAATAGATAGTTGGGCAAACACGGACCCTTGGACACACCAGGAGTGGGGTCAGGTGCCTAGGATATGACTAGGTAATTTTCACTCAATTAAGTCCTGTGGTTTGTTGCTTAATACTGCACCGCCTTATCTAAGAAATGTTAGGAGGAGGAGCAATTTCTGATAATTCATTGGATTACTGAAATATTTACAGGTCATGGTGAAGCTGAACCACCAAGGTTCTGTCAAAGACTTCTTTGATAAAGTGAAGGCGGATCCAAAGTTTTACTTTCAAACCGGTGTAAGAAAACTTTAATCAAATTAATCAAAATTTGTCTTATCCATCTCAAAATTTATTTTACAAATTAAATGATAAAAGCTTTTTTCAATTATATGTGATCATAACTTTGAAGATAAACTTTCATCATTTTTCCAGGATGAAATAATCCAGTGGTACAAAAATGCAATAAAAAATGACATACAACCAAAGCTGTCTTCTTATTTTAGAGACCTTCCAGATCTTCCTGTAAAGTACGTATTCTGTCATTCAAAAACAATAATCAACTAAAAGTTATTCTAATTACGTACGTTTTGTGTTCATGAAGTATTCTAAAAATCGACAAAAATAATCTCACTCCTGAAATAAAAAAGCAATTGGTTTCCTTCTGAGCGTATTTTATTAAAGAAGAATATGTATACATCGGAAATATTTACAGCTAATTGCGTGCTTTTTTATACAATGTGTGAGTTGTATTAGAATTACTTGTTCTCTGTAGTGCGGAGCCAAGCCCGACTGATGGTGTCGGGGGTATGTATATAGCAGGACCATCGGACGGATCACGCCCGGGGGTCTTTCAAGCCAATGTTCATCATCCTAATAAATCGTAAGTTCGAATTAATTGAGCACTGACAATTCAGACATAGGATTCAAAGTTATTGAAACTAGTTATCGACCGTCAATGAATTTTGAAATAAGAAGTTTTATTTATCACATGTTTACTCCTTTATCCGGTGGATATCATCTATTACATGTTTTGGCCTTGGATATCACATTATGTTTTCCTACGCCGTGTTTGACGTCAAATTTTGATCTAAAACAATGTCCCTTCTTTTATAAAGGGCATAAAAATATTAGCTTCATGAAAACATAATATGCATTAAGTGAATGGCAAGACCTGTTAAAGATGTCGTGAAGCGTTGCAGTTCATAATCTTATGTATTTTAAATTTGTAATATTTACATTCTACTTTCATTTCGTTCGGGATTCTAGCCGCTAGAATAGGCTATATTTATCAGAAGTCATACACACATTGTTCACATCTGTATATCATTCATGAGGAAATTGAATTAGATAAAGATATGGAAGGCCAAAACATCGAAAATATAAATATAGAGAGAGGCAATTAGAAAAAGCAACATATTGAGCAAGACGATAAATATATACAACAACGCTACACATCAATTGTAAAAAAAAAAAAATGCATAGCATAAATTTCCATACAGTTTATCAAGTTTTAACTTTTCTACAAATGTACAAACTCTTTTTCTAACAACTCAACTTTATGAAAATCGGGATGATTTCAGCTCCGTTGTCAACTTCCCATATTTATGTAGAATATTTCATTATCACCTCCATGTGGTGTTTATATCTCTCAACTGATTCGATACGCAAGAGCTTGTTCTGCGTATGGTCAGTATTTAAATTGAAACAGGCTACTGACAAACGGGTTGATGGTGCAGGGGTTTCAACAGTTTCGTTTAAAGTCAGCATTTCACAAATTCTATGGTCGTTTTAAAGATCTAGTTTGCCAATACAACCTATCATTGGGTTAAATGCTGTCCGACCGACGTGTTTCATACCGATCGTTAGGCCGTTCTTGGCACACTGATTTTGACTGCAGATAACTCCGTTGACCTGATCAAGATATAGGGCTCACAGCGGGTGTGACCGGTCGGCATGGAATGCCTACTCCTCATAGGCACCTGCTCCCACCTCTGCTATGTCAAGGGATCCGTGTTTTCCCAGCTCTCTATTTTGTGAAAGGCGAATATAACGAACAGGGATCAATCTCATAACTCCTATAATGTAAAACTTATACGGTACCAATTTTGATGCACCAGATGCTCATTTCGACAAATAATGTTTCTTCAGTGATGCTCAACCGAAATGTTTGAAATCCGAAATAACTATGAAGTTTTAGATCTAAATATAGCCAAAAACAGCGTGCAATACAAGCAATACAAAACAGAGATTTGGGCAAACACGGAACCCTGGATATACCAGAGGTGGGATATTGCAGTACAAAATTTTTTCCATTGAATAAAAATTTATATTTCCACAGTTCTTATTATCACACTGTGAACTTTACCACAGAAAAGGGCTGAATGACCTCTGTGACCTAAAAGGTCCTCAAACCATTTGCAATGGGCGCTTCCGCCTAATATCAAATGAAAATAACATACCTGTCAACCAAATCAACAACTACAGCAGTTTAAATGAAATTCAAAATAGGCATATTTCTTAATTCTTTTTAATCCATATTTCACAACATATCAAGGGATTTGCTACTCACATAAACTTCACTCAAAATAATGCTGCCTTTAGAAACACATTAAATAACAGCGTAGTCACAAACAGAACAATAAATATGATAGGAAGAGTAAACAAAAATTGCGAATTGTAACATTTTTGGTGGAAAAATTTGTCGTAAACATAAAAAATATTCAAATTCATCATCTAAAATTGATATGTGATACGAATCAATAATGAAATAGTACAATTAAAGAGCGAAATGTTGACGTCTCTGAAAGTCGAACAGATAAAGGAAACAAAAAAGTGATAAAAAGAATACCTATAGACATCTATAGTAGACTTAGATGCAATTGATATCAAAGATGACGAACCTTTCTTCTTGCATGAAAGTTTTCACCATATAGTGATATCAAACAAACTTAGATAAATAATTACAGGGTTAAGGGGATATATTTTAAAGGAAGTATATCAGAATGTTACAAAACTGTACAATCAGAAAGTATCCATAAGTTTTTTGAAACCAAGCAAGTTCTTCTCGAGAGATTCCAATAATATTTTAAAATGATATCAACCAACCATTATTTTTTTTAATTGAAGGGAAAATAGCATATCATAGCATAAATGTATCTCCGGATAACACTTCTTGGAGAGCGTTGCAAAATATATTTCCCACAAAAGTAGCATATCGTAAAATTCATCATCAATGGTTATAATAAACAAGAAATATTTAGAGACATATATGCCCCTTGTGGCAATATTGAAAAAAATCAACTTCAAATTTAGATTGCAATGATAGTGAAAAGAGTATGGGTTATATCCTAATCAGAGTCAACCACAGTAAGAAGTTTGATCTCTAAGATGCTGAGCTGACATTTCCAAAATAACCTGTCTAAACATAATACTAGTAAATGATGTTTACAGATATGTATATCTAAAAGGGTCATATGTTGTATAGATTATTGTCCATTTTTCTTTATTTTAATGAAGAATATTTATAGCTTAGGAAATTGCTGTTAGTCCTAATATATGACATCATGTACTACTTCTTCGGATTTCTTTAACTTTAAATGAAAGTCTACATTTTTTAACAATTGTGGTTTCCGTCTGGAGAACAGTATTAAAATTTGTGGGTTTTATATATATATATATATATATATATATATATATATATATATATATACGTGGTATGGTATCATCTATTTCGCATAGTGAATCTAAAAAATTAAAGATTTTTAAATTTTTGGTAAATCTCTTAATAATACACATTCTACATATGTATATGGACCAAATTCGGCCCCTTCAGAGAAAGAAAGGAAAATCCAGATTGGTTCCAATCACATGATGGTGTACATCTTTTCCAGAGAATAAATTCTTTCTAGATCACATGACATTTTGGCTGTAATAAATTTTAAGTCTTGATACTAGTGCAAAAAAAAAATGAAATATTGACCTTATGTTTTGCTCTTCCTTATCAAAAACCTTTTATTTCGGTACAAACTATTGAGAAAAGGTTTGGGATCTCCTTGTGTGTATTTTGAAATTGTTTATTGTACTTTATACTCACAGCAGTGGGATTTTTCATTATACTAGTAGATGTTTTGTTTTAGAGTGACGATAAATTTCATGGCTTTACTCATTCACGAAACCAATCCAGGTCATCATTTGCAGGTGAGATAATTTATCATCAAAACTTTCTTTCAGGAATGTAATCTTGTGTAGGGATATGGAGAATCATATAAATGCAATTCTATGATATACTGCAAAAATTGAAAATTTAGAATCGCTTTTCAAAGTCCCCTTGGGCTGCCTAATGACGCAAGAGACGTATCATTGGTAGCTATGTCAAGTACTTATTATACCTCATTGTTACATTGTCTATATTGAGGTAAAAGTATCCATGCTTTCTCATTCCAGATCAGTATTGCGTCTACTGTTAAAATCCCTAGCTTCAGGAAAAACATGGGTGGATATGTATTCGCAGTGCCGTTTGAGGCCCAGTTCTATTCAGCATTTGTTGAGGTACCCACATGTTTCTTATTCTTACACAATATAAAAAAAGTTTAGATTACGCAAAATTAATCCTGACATCCTTAGCAATGATTCTGTCATCTGTGAACGAATCTCTGTCAATTTCAATATACAGATGCATTCATATTCTAATCAATCCTACGACGCAGACATTCCTTCTGCTATCGCCAGGATTTAGAAGTGGAAGTCACGGGGTTTTGTTTTTCGGATATGAGACTGAGACGTCAGCACAATCAAGAACCGTACTGTCATGGCCTTGAGTGTCATTCACCTATATATAGCTGGTGGCATTTCTATATGAATGCACACAATATTCTAGAATGCGACGGTAAACCAAAAAGATATTAGAATAGTGATGCTTTCATCAATACAGAAGATATCGCTGAAGAGTGGGATTGTCCTTTAACATGCTTGCACAACGTTTATTTTATGTTGTAAATTTTCTAGAATGATTTATTTTCGTAACATAATACAATTTTCAACCATTCAAAATTCTTCCAGATGTGTCGCACATCAGATATCTCTACATTATTTAGCGTGTTAAGCAATCCTACTTTATTCATCACTGTATCTATGTAATATTTTATAGTATTTTGTATATAACAATATCTTAAATACATTAACACTAAATATATGGTATAGTATAGTCACAACTCTGATATTGAAATTCATTCTCACAGCCAATGGATTACATTCAATATATTCAGAATATCCAAATACATTAAATATGAACGTGTTCCGGAGAAAGGCCACTGCAGGAGTGCAACCATTTGTTTGTTTTTTGTTTTTGGGGGGTTTTTTTTTGTTGTTGTTTCTTTGTAGGGGGTGTTGTTGTTGTTGGGGTTTTTTTTGGGGGGGGGGGTTGGGGGGGGGGGTATTCCAGTAGATGGATTTCGGTTCGTAGAGGAATTAGTTCTTTATTAAGGTATCCGTTGTATTTCTGTTTCACTTTAGTTATTTACTTATCCTCAGGGATGGGCGTTGTATGCAGAATCATTGGGTGAAGAAATGGAGTTGTATAAGACGGACTACGACATGTCAGTATAGTTTTCTATGATATCTATAATAATGTACGTGTACATCGTTAAAATTTCAACTGCTGATTCAGTAAATGTTTCCTTTTCCACATAATCTGTAAATAGTTACAGTACATAAAATCTAACAAATGGAAAATGTGAACACCTGAATTTTCTCTATCATCATTTCAGGATGGGAAGATACGGATCAGAAATATTCCGAGCGTGTCGTCTTGTTGTTGATACCGGACTGCATTACTTCAAGTTTGTATTGCGTAATTTGATTTTTCTGCCACAGCAATTCATGATAACAAAGGATAAATGGTGTTATACACATAAAGTAAAACAACGGTACAACTTCAACCTAAAGATCTCCATCTAAAACAACCTTGTATACTGAAATCTAATAGGTACACAGGGAATATGCAATCAAAAATCAAGGTCAAATGGCAAGGTGATATTAAGCACAAATCATAATATAAGTTCAAGAATTATGTTAGGTTTTTTTTTTTCGAAAGCAACAAATGAATCAATTCATCTGATAATAATTTCAGCATCTGATATTTTGATAACCCTCCTTCACAGATTGAATATATATATGATTTCACGGTAAAATGCTGTATCTTTTTCCTGCAGTTGGACAAGAGAACGAGCGGTGGAATACATGCTAAATTACACCGCTTACAGTGAAAATAAGATCACGACGGAAGTTGATCGATATTTGACATGGCCAGGTCAAGCATGCGCATACAAAATCGGTGAACTCAAAATTAGGGAACTGCGTATCAAGGCTCAAGATGAATTAGGTATGTCTTTCTTAATTTTTAAATATTATTGTAAATTCTAGATTCCTACTCCGCGTTGAACCCAAGATATTTAACAAAGGTGTGACTGTTTCTTTACCCGGCATTAGAAGTAAAAGAGATAGATTATAAGAATATGACCTTTGAAACTGAGATTTTGCATAGGTCAAAATTCATGACAAGTCTCGTTGACTGACGATGGTAGTGATTTATAGTGCAGACTGCCCAGAAGGGGCCCTGCTACACTTGAGAAGTCTCTTTATTTGTTGACGACTCTGTATGAATGAAAAATATCTCAATTAAAATTGTGTAAATTTAAAACAAACAAAAAACATTCTGTGGAATTCTGTATCGTTCGTTCTTTTTAATACTATTTTCTCACATTATCACCAGTGTGAGATCGACTTTACCCATGTGAGACAGCCGTGTGAGATTAATAGAATCCTTCATTAGTACGAGTGTGGGATAGGGAAATTCCACCGAGGGGACAAGATTCGCAGTCTAGGACGAGGCTTTGCCGAGTCCTAAACAGCGAATATTGTTCCAGAGGTGGAATTTCCCTATCCCACACGACTAAATAATAAAGGATTATTTAAGTTCAAATGAGGATTTTGATAATTTAAAATTTTCTCAAAGCTCCTAAATTTATACACTAAACTGTAGGTAAAATGTGAGAAAAGTAATCCTTCATTATTTACTTGTTCGGATAGGAACATTCCACCTCTGGAACAAGATTCGCTGTCTATAGGACTCGGCAAAGCCTCGTCCTAGACTGCGAATCTTGTTCCAGAGGTGGAATTTCCCTATCCCACACTCGTTCTAATGAAGGATTCTATTAATCTCATTGATTCTGTCAAATTTGTACATATATGCCTACTACACAAATAATCATGACATGAATTCCATACTAAATTGTGTGTACATTTACTACTCATCCACACATTTGTGGTGAAGAAATGGGGGCTCACCAACACCTGTCGCAACACGGGATCCCTGACCTTAAGGTCATATCTGAAAGACTCGTGATTATCACTTTTAAATGTTGAATGTTTGGAACAATCACTACCTATGTTTATGCCTTAGGTTTGATGCGGCAATGGCATGAGCGGGGATCGAATTCACAACTTCCAGGTCAGGAAGCGATAAATCACTGAACTACCGCTAGCAGTTCTTTGCAGCGTAGCTAGCAAAGTCGTATTCAGATCCGGGCACATCCCCTCTTATGTCAAAAAGCATATATGTTTTATTTTGTCAGAATTGAGTAGTTGCAGGGAAATCCGAGTCCTTGTCCCCATTAAGGCTTTTTTCTAGACTCAATAGGGATCTCAAGGCACCCCCTTCTGTTCAGAAATGTATTGGATCCACCATAAGTTAAACAGTTAAACATTCGCTATTCGCAATAGGCGCATAAAAACGATGAAATATATTAAAGGGGTCTTCCAGCCATTGCATCTAACAAATACGGTACATATACTTTCCTGCGAAACGTGGTTCGTGAATTTGACCTCGTGTAAACCATCTTGAACATCTCGCACATGAACAAATTCGATAAACAATAACTTAAGATTACACCAATGAAATCCGTTGTGACAAGACAGATTACACAATCCCTCGGATGCAATGAAAATGAATCAATACAAATGACATTTACGATACAAATAAAAGATTACAGAACTAAAATGAAAAATCATATGATACAAATGGAAGATATAAAATACAAATAAAATATGATACAATATGACTGTGTTTTTTGTTGTTGTTGTTGTTGTTTGGATTTGGAGGGGGGGGGTGTTTTGTTGTTTTTTTTGTTTTTTGTTTTTGCAATACAAATGGACAATTATACCATATTAGTGACAAAATCATATCACATATGCTCTCTCTCTCTCTCTCTCTCTCTCTCTCTCGATCGATCGATCGATCGAATTCAAATGTCTTTCTTCCATCTACATGGCTAAGTGCATAGGTATATTCAAGTAGCAGTCCATGTAAAAAAAAAAAAAGTATGCAGAGGGTGATAGACTACATGTACAAAGGAAAACTTTTTATAGTATTTTCACTCAAATTAGTATCACAAATCTGTGTTTTAATTTGTGACATATCCCTTTCGCATTCTACATTCTACATAGTTGCAGTATTATTGCTCGCAGGGCAGGTAATTATATTTTACAGTATATAATACATAGAGCAGGCACGTAGAATCGGAGGGGGGGGGGGGGGCACACATTCAACATACAAAGTCAGTTATTTCTAAAGTAAGAGAAAATGAATTCCTGCCCGTGCACTTTTTATAGCACTATTGAATGGTAAGAATGTGATATCTAACTAACTCATGATTGAACCCATGTAGTGAAGGACCACCACCCAATGATTTAAGTTTGGCAAAATAACACGTCCTATAATTTTGCTTCGCTTTGGGGGGGGGGGGGGGGGGGGGGCTTGTCAAGAATTTTAGACAATGAGGATATCAACATCTCCTCCAGCTACCCCACTTTGAAAAACAATGCTACGTGTTTATAGAAAAAGCGTTGAAAGTCCTGTCAACTTTCTTATAAGCAATTTTCAGTATGTACACTAAAAACATTAAGATTGATTATTTATAGGTTTCTTTGGGATAATTACTTATCTTAAATATTTCACGAGTTTAAAGTAACATGCTACACAAGTATTTTGGAATATAGAACTCGTGAATAGGCGATGACGATGACTTTGCTTAATTTAATGCTTGCGTTATGTTGGAAATATCTATAATATTCAGTCCATTATATTATTTATAAAGGGTCCAAGTTTGACATCAAGGATTTCCACTCCGTTGTTCTGAAAGATGGAGCCCTTCCACTGAATGTCCTGGAGAAGAATGTCAATCGATGGATTACTGAAACAAAGAGTAAACCCACAGAGACAGGGAAACCATGCACCTCCACCGGAACAACTAGAGAAGCTGGATTTAAACTGGTTTTGATTATCTCTGTTTGTGTTCTTCTTCGTTTCAATCACTGACGAATGTGTATGTGTGCTTTGTTTGTAATATTTGTAATCGGTGCTTGATATACTATTTAAACAAATCGTTTTCCTTGTCATGAATCATAGATCATGATTAAAATCTAGATATTTCCAACGTTCACTGTGGCGACCTACATATCGATGAAATTTATAGAAAAGTGTAACATATTTGCTTATGAAAGGTGAAGATAATGAACAATGATCAATCTCACAACTCTTATAAGCAATACAAAATAGATAGTTGGGCAAACACGGACCCCTGGACACCCCAGAGGTGGCACCAGGTGCCTAGGAGGAGTGAGCATCTCCTGTCGACCGGTCACACCCGCCGTGAGCCCTATATCCTGATCAGGTAAACGGAGTTATCCGTAGTCAAAATCAGTGTGCCAAGAACGGCTTAACAATCGGTATGAAACACGTCAGACAGCATTTGACCCAACGATATGTTTTATTGACGAACTAGATCGTTATAACGACCATAGAATTTGCGAAATGCTGACTTCAATCGAGATTGTTAAAACCCCTATACCATCAACTTGTTTGTCAGTATCTTGCCTCGATTTAAAAACTGACTATACGCAGAACAAGCTCTTGCATATCGAATCAGTTGAGAGATATAAACACCATATGCAGGTGATAATGGAATATTACTACATAAATATGGGAAGTTGGCGATGGAGTATCAGAAATCATCCCGTTTGTCATACAGTTGAATTGTCAGTTTGCCGTTAATGACTACTTTCAATAAAATATCTAAGTATGATGCAGAAATGGACGACTCTGCGGTGGGTTTTTTTTTTTACTTCGAGCTCACAGGGATATATCGAATCGACTTATGAATGAAAGTAATATCAATTATGCAGATAATAATACATGTACATACTTTATCACAAGCTTTTGCTCTAATATCGTACATACGAGTAGTAGTTGACGTACAATAATAGTGTATGTATATAATTAGATGTATGATAAAGAGTATATAACTTGCTACTGACTTTCTATTTGCAATAAACGAACATGTGTATCTCAAAAACTCCATTAATTTCATTCCTTTCTTTCAATGTTGCTATTTTTATTTCAAACGTTGATGTCTATAGCCTGGGAGGTGTTTGGGTCATTGTGGTAACTTGAATAAGAGTCCGGGCCTGGATTACATTGCTCACCGAAGTTGGGAGGAGAAATATATCTGGGACACTAAACGTGGATCAATAATAAAAGAGGATCTGTCACTTGACAATTGTATCCACTGGGTATTTGACTACCACTTTGAAACAAAAACAAAACTCAATAGTCATTTTCTTGTTAGAGAGATTCTAAAGGATTCACAATTCATTATATATCTACGTTTGGTCAAAGAAGCATGATTCAGACAATTATATGCTACCTGTTATCTTCGCTAAATTCTAAAGTCTTGTGGTTATTCTACAGAATTTTTATATTTAAATGTAAAACTTATACGGTAACAATTTTGATGCACCAGATGCGCATTTCGACAAATAATGTCTCTTCAGTGATGCTCAACCGAAATGTTTGAAATCCGATAGCTATGAAGTTTTAGAGCTAAATGTAGCCAAATTCAGCGTGCCAAAAAAGTGGAGCCAAATTCGTCCAAGGATAAGAGCTATGCACGAGGGAGATCATCCTTAATTTTGAAATGAATTTCTAAATTTTATAACAGCAATTAAATATGCATCCGTATTTTCAAGCTAGTAACGAAGTACTAACTCACTGGGCTGTGGAGACCCTCGGGGACTAACAGTCCACCAGCAGAGGCCTCGACCCAGGGGTCATAATGTAAAACTTATACGGTACCAATGTTGATGCACCAGATGTGCATTTCGACAAATAATGTCTCTTTAGTGATGCTCAATCGAAATGTTTGAAATCCGAAATAACTATGAAGTTTTAGAGCTAAATGTAGCCAAAAACAGCGTGCCAAAAAAGTGGAGCCAAATTCGTCCAAGGATAAGAGCTCCAATGTTAAAAAAAAAACCCTATTTGGCCCAGTTTTGGTCTCAAAAATAGGTTATGATTTAATTCAATTAACATGGGAATATTTGCATATTAATTGAAAAACTATATCCTTGTGGTTCTTCAGAGAAAGATTTTTTTTTTATTTCTAGGTAATATCCTACATATTTGTATGTAAAACTTTGAATCTCTATTATAATCACTTCCTGCTTTGACAAACTGTGATATTCACTAATATGAGGAAACATTTTTTCTTTAAATTTTCTTGTCCAGTGTTTTGTAAGCCACCACCTTTTTAACGAGATCGCCTGTAAGGGGAGGACTCTATATTCAAACGTATTTCAGTCCACATTAGGATATCTGTACCAAGTTGAAATTGCCCTGATAGTTCTTGAGAAGTTCATAATGAAAAGGTGAACATAACGAACAATTATCATAACTTCTATAAGAAATACAAAATTAAGAGTTAGGGAAGCATGGACCCCTGGACATACCAGAGGCGGGAACATGTGCCTAGAAGTAGTAAGCATCCCCTGTCGACCGGTCACACTTGTCGTGAGCACTGTATCTTGATCACAAAACAGTATTTCACAGTCAAAATCAGTGTGTAATTTGTAAAGAAAATATTAAACACTTTGGATGAAAGATGCCAGACAGCATTTGAACCAATGACAGGTTGTACTGGATAACTAGATCGCTATATCGACCGTAGAATTTGCATAATGTTGACTTTAAACAATACTGTTGAAACCCTTGTAACATCAACTTGTTTGTCAATAGCCTGCCTCGACTGACCACACGCAGAACAAGCTCTTCCATAACGAATCAGTTGAGAACATTAAACTCCACAAACACGGTGGGTGTGACCGGTCAACAGGGGATTACCTACTCCTCCTAGGCACCTTATCCCGCCTCTGATATGTCCATGGGCCGTATTTGTTCTTCTCTTAATTTTGTATTTCTTATAAGAGTTATGAGATCGATCACTGTTCGTTATCTTCACCTTTCATACAAGTGATAATGGAATATTGCTACATAGATATAGGAAGTTAACAATAAAAAAAGCGGAAATCATCCCATTTGTCATAAACTTTAATTGTTCGTTTGCTATTAACATTTATGTCAATAAAATTTCGAAATAGGAAGCAGATGTGGAAGACTCTGTGATGTCTTTGATTTCGAGTTCACAGAGATATATCGAATTGACATATGAATGAAAATGATTATTCATAATGGATAAAACGTCGTCGACATATCTAAATGTCGAGTTGATTGCCACAGCAGGATATATTTTCTTCTCATGGAGAAGCTTTCGAATAAATGTTGCCTCATAAGAATATAAAGCCAGATTAGCTATCAAAGGAGCACAATTCCTGCCCATGGAAATTCCAACAGACTGTTATAAGACCTGGTCACCAAAGACTACGAAGATATTGTCAATGAGGAACTCCAGCATATTTTTATGTGAACTTCAGGGTACTTGTGCGTAGAATCAGAGTGGTGTTAACAAAGTAAATTTTGAATTAATGATCACCAGATATTGATATTTCCTTTTTCCATTTTTGTTGAAAAAGCAATCGTCTATGATGTCAAAAAGTCTATCCTTTAATTTATCGTGACGAATGGTCGTGTGAGGCGTTGAATAGTCAGACGTTTTGATGTTGTTGATTTGAGAAGTTTTGTGATTTCAAATTCACTAACAGTTTCTTGGACTGTTTTAGAATCCACGATTGGTTTACACCACTTCTGGTAAATGTTGTGGCACAATACGTTTGAAATTTCTCCTTCAAAGATATTGATATTTTCGTGAGGAGCCAAGATGGAGTATTGGTAGAATATTTGCTGGATCCAGCAATGTATCTATGTTTGCATGGGATTTGTGAAAGTTAGGAACCCAGAATAGATACGGTAACTCACATTCATTCGTCCCATTGACTGGGATATTGAATGGGTTCAAAACTGAAAAATGATTTTAAAAAATTTCATCCTTTGAAGGGAAGTTGGAGTATAAGTATGGTTACCAAATGTGGAATTAATGCCAAGTTCCTGTAAAATACAGGTGTGATAATGAACCTTACAAACAAAGTCAATGTGATTACAAACAGCTGGAGCCCAGACATATTCCTCATGTAACTTATCTAATTATTTTTCCACCTTTGGTTTACTAAACACAGAAGGATAAAAGGGACGTACTTTTGTTTTGACGTATCTAGTACGTGATTTTAATATTCCTCTTATACTTTTTATCCATATTGGCAAGGTATGAAGTTATTTTTCATGTTTAGCACATCGTCTGGCATAATCTTCGATGTGAAGCTCTAATGATAGCACATAAATTACGGCCAGAAACACACTCGAGAGTCAATGGTCGAAGTGACCTATAAGGTCTTTCCAGCAGAGATTACTACTAAAATATATAACTAATAACTATGTCCACGTTTGTGAACGGAATATATTATTTGCAAATTGTGATCATTAGATTAAATATATCAAAGAGAGAGTAATCTTTGTGAATTCTTTTACCCGTCATGTTTTAGAGAAAGAAAGAATAAAGAGTATTCTACATCTAATCAAACAATCAAACTTTTAATGGGTGCTAATTAAAGATTACCTAATTAGTTTCCTTTGAATCCGCAGTAATTTTTGGAATGAGATGGTTCCAGCCACCGATACACTCCATAGTGGATACATTACATATACCTCATGTAATAGGGATGTTTGATTATCTGATATGAGGTATGTTGACAATGTCTTGAGATTCTAACTTTATCAGCTGATCCTTCCTCAACAATACTAAAGAACAATAACAAGAATAGAATCGTGATCAACCTTGCAGCCTAATTTTAATAAATGGTCTCCAATAATAATTTTGGGAAAATGGTGTACAAAACAGTTTATCAATAATTACATCCTAGGCTAGGGTTCATACAGATATTTAAACAACCAAAAGCAAGACTTACAACGGTTGATCATTTGTGCACATACATATTATATAAATAGTCTATACATATATACAGATCCGACCCTTGGGTGCTGAATTCCCCCAAAAAAGTTTCGTTATTTTCACATTAATACGTACATAATTATTGGCCAATCTCAACTTTGTAACAGTTGATTTTGAAATGGCAGAAGGAAGGCAATAAAACTACTGTTTTCTTCCAACGTCAATGTCAAATACAGACTTTTGTTTTTTCATATTCATATTCAAACACAACAGTAATCAAACAGTACGTTAGTTATGTGTGAAAAAATCCTCACTTAAGGGAAATATGATAATATCAGAACAAAAACGACATATAGCTGCACCATATAAGGACTGGTTACAACGGAAGCTTCAGACGCGAGAGGTGCTGATTTGACGTCATCAATCCATTCATTCACTATCATCTCTAGCACAGACATTGGAACAGCCCCGTTAGTCAGAATCACGGAATGGAAATCACGGAGGTCAAATCTGTTACCTGTGAAAATTAATATTTTGAACCAATTTGTAAATGATGGTCATGTACCCAACTGAACCGGGAGTTCGGAGAAATTTTACTGTGTAATCATCGTGATTGATATTCCATAAACTAAGGCTATAAAAGAAATTCAATGAATAATAAACACCACTTAAAGAATATTCACGAAATTGTGTCCCCGCGAGACTGTCGAGTTTTGTCATTCCATTAAAATCCATCCACGACTTAATGAAACTATAACGAGAGTCCAAAGGCCTTATTGTTCACCTGAGTATTAGTTAAAAGTATCATTTGGCCCAAAGGCTATGAAATGTAGAAATATTTTTTTATGTTTTGCATTCTAATATTCAGCAGCATTATGTAACCAGATGTGTTCTTAAAACACGAAATGCCCCCCGAAAGTATCTATCCTGATGAAAGACTTTACATGATATGCTATGCTATATTAACATGTACCACTGTTTTGGACCCGCTCTAGAGTCAAAACACTGGGGATACAAAATTCACAATTTCGGTACATCCTTTTTCTGCTTTTCCTAAATATGAAATTAATTTTTATGCCGTATCAGCAATAAAGACAATAATCACTATGATAATTTTGACCCACCCTGAAACCAAACTCCTACCCCTGAAACTTAAAAAAAAAATCACAATTTTAATAAAGAACTACCCGATTCTTCTGAATATATATTTAGTTTCAATGTAATATCAAATGCATCAAAGAAAATGTTATTTAAAGTTTTTGCACATAAACACAGTATACCACGTTTGGGCCCGCCCTGGACTCAGAACCTCTACCCCGAGGATCATTAAATTTAAAGTTTTAGTAGAGGTTTTCTTAATTTACATGATTATGCATTTAGTTTTTCTTACAGACGTGCGGTTGGAGATAAGAATATTTTTTAAATATCCGTCAATGTTTGGCTGTTTTTGCCCGGTCCGTGTAGGAGTCCTGACATTTGTAATTTATGTCCCCCTTGTCCCATTGATGCTTCATACAAAAATTGTAAAGAATTGGAATGGTAGTTATCAAGTAGAAGTGAAAAATGCCCAATTGTTAACGCACGATGGACGACGCCGAACGCTGACAATTGTAATGGGTCATCTGAGTGACTTAGATGACCTAAAATGCATTGCAATGCTATCAAAGAAGACTGTCAGACCTAATTCAGCTTCCGCCTTTCTTCGAAGATCCTTGATCTTTATTTCACCAATTTTATATGCGCATGCCTGGCCTGGCCACGTGATATATCTGTTGACTTCTATTTCCGTAGCTTCATACGAGTATGCAGTGTAGTTCAGCATGTAATCAATGGCTCTCTGTTTGTCCCAACTAAAATCATAATGCATGTAATCTTAAGAATACACAAAGTTAAAATCACCAAACTTTGTCCTAAAAGAAATGCCCGCTACTTACTTATAATAGTGCAGTCCCGTGTCCACTACCAGCCGACAGGCACGAAGTATTTCTGCACTGTAACGCCCCATTCTTCAAAGAAATATGGCTTTGAGTAATGTTGCTTATTTTATAATTGCGCACCCTTTAGCAATGAAAAGTGACGATAACCAACAGTGATCGATTTCATAATGTGATGCATTTTCAAACTAAGTAGATTTAGCCACTCACAATTCATATTCGTCTTTGTACAATCCCATTTCTATTCCAAGGTATTCAGAATATAACGCCCAGCCCTGCAAGAAATATACTGTAATTATAGAGAAAAACTTTTTATCATTAGTTTGTTGTTTTACGTTCCTTACAAAAATTTACCCTTTCCGGGACGTTCACATCTTTAGGTGAAGTGCCACAAAGTTTGAACTATAAATGACGCCCAAGGCCGTAGCAGATTTCTTTTTTAATTGTGCCAACACCTATCGTGAAGGGACATCCGTTTTTCAGGTAAAATCCGACTTTTTCTCTGTTTTCAATGTCGGGCGTTCGATGAAGCAATCACTATCTATATGAAATAGCTGGGCTCGATCGGGATTCGAACCCGTGACCTACGGGTTGTGAAGTCTGAGATCTAACCACTAGACTACCTTGCCCAATGATACAGTTTTAGAAGTATTAAAGACTGGGATTTCTATTGTATCATGTACAAATATGCACAAACACTTTGGGGTTTTACTTTCATGTTGAAAATCCTTTTCTTAAAAACTGTATGAGGATAAATATTATAACACCTGATTGTGAAAGTTCCAAGAAACAAAGTCATACAAAGGGTGCGTATCAAGCGGCACTACCTCTATGTATATAGGGGATCTAAAATTAGAGAGATATGTTCCAAAGTTATCATAGCCTATAATGTAAAATTCTAGTGATGCTCAAGAATAAATCGTGTGAAATTACTGCTTGGAAATGGTACGACATTCAGGAACAAACATTTCATCAAATTTATTCCATATTGTAATTATTAGTTTACCTCAGAGTATGCAGAATACCATGGAAACCAAACAGGGACATCATAAAATGATAGAGGTGTATGGCGCCTGTAATCTGGTAGATTCGCCATCATGGCATATGTGTGCTGTTTACAAACATATTTAATTAAGGTAACATTATTGATTGAAGGATTGTAGATAGTGCAACATATATAATAATACTCAATAGAAAAACCCATAATAACGTTACCTGCATGTGATGTCCAGGGCTAGCTTCATGAAGACTCAGTGCCATGAAATCAAAGAAAGGACTAAAATATAAAACATTAAAATGAACTTTGTAGCTGTAGCGATATGTATTTAAACAAGCTCCATCACGAAAATATATGTAATGTACCTTTTCATGATTTAATATAAGAAGAAAAAACATATCAACACATGGCTTATTTTGTGTATGAAAGGCGAAGATAACGAACAGTGATCAATCTCATAACTCCTATTTCTTTCTTAAAGTAATTGTATATATCTGTTACTTCTCAAGTGGCCGGAAGAGATTAATGGAGAAAACGCCCGGATATTCCTCTGTAGCCGAAGAATAGCCTCCCCCTGGCCCATCGTAACTCATCTTCCTTATCCTTTTGGAAGAAATATTACTATCCTTATTAGTATGCAAGAATGATAGAGAGACAGAATCAACAATAGTCAAATAATATCTATGAACTGAGGAGGGGGATTTTCTCTTAACGTGGATACTCACACCAGAGGTACATCGGGAATATCTTTGAAGAACTGGGGTAATTTGGGGTTAATTCTTTTGAAGACAATATCGTTGTACTCCTCCAATATTTTATCCTACAAAATAGAAGGGTGTACATCTTACCTTTAGAAAAGGAAATTTCAAGAGTATTATTTGATGGACGACACTCCGATAACCATATTGTCTTGGCCAATAATTTTACATTTACACTTCCCCGTCACAAGACTGTTTATTAGTACACTCTAACAAAACCAGTCTCATCTCGCGTACAATAGCTGGTATCGTGATTTACATATATCTGTCTTTGGAATATTGTTTAGAGTAGAATTTATTTCTACATTTATACAGAAATTTCATCTTTAGAACTATCAATCAATCAAACAAATATCTTACAGAATCATTAGAATAGAACCTGGAGTCGTTGGCGAGACTGTTAAAGAATTCCTTCACTGTACCATTGTGGCCAAGTTTCTCCATCGTCTGAAGAGAAGTTAAATTAGCAAAAGCGTTATAGAGCAATTCATTCATTTTCTCCAAATTCATTTTTTCAAATTATTCAACAGAAGGTAGATGAGTACTCCTAGACTTGATTAGTGTGAGAAGAAGGAGGACATCCTTTAACAACTGCATAATAAAATCTGGGTGGTGCAAACTAAACTTCCGCACAATAATTATTTAAAACAAATAAGCAGCTTTTGTTCATTTGAGGGATACAAACCTTTTTCATATCTCCATGAATTCTTTCCACCTCCTGTACCCCAACTTGATGGACTTCGTCCGGTGTCATGTCAAATGACAAATGCCACTTTAGGCAAGCACGATAATACTCGGAGCCATTTTGTAGACTATTCACACCGTAATGTGCTCGAGTGTTGGGCATATAATCCTTTGCAATATATCAGTATAGTATGAATTTATACAATAGCATGATGTGTACGTGTTTATCATTACGGAAACATCTGTCTAAACATTAGTTTATAAAATTTAACACTATCAAAAGAATCAAACAATCACAATTAATCAATTACATACGATAATATCAAAAATATTAGATAAAACGTGCATTAAAATCTTTCTCCTTACGTTGATTATGAATTCTTTAATTTTTCTGTACGCTTCAATCGTCCTATTCACAGCCTGTAGTCCTCGCTCTCTTATCCCATGTCTACAAGCACAGGATAATGCTCGTATGACTAATGTCCGCAATAATCAATAACTTTATATCAAATATAGGTAATAATTAACTTTTCACTCTAATTTTGGTTTTTATCATAATCGAATCAAGAGCATTGGAGTATCGTTTCTCACTTTTCAGTTTCTGGTATGTTGACGGCATTCGTCAAGGAGTTGTTAAAGGGTGAGTAGAATGAGGAGTCTATTGGTTCCACTAATAGCTTGTCTATCATTGCAGGAACACTTGCCTAAACATTAGCTTTAAAAGATTAACAGTATCAAAATAATCGAGTGAAAAAAACCGCTTTGTTTTTTAACTTTAGATTATCAATTAATCAAATTGGCGTTCATTGATCTCAAAATTGAACCTATTCTAAAATCTGAGTATGCTATATTGTTTGTTCATTGGAGTAAATGTGTACAGGGTGTTGATTTTCAATCCACTCGCTATTGATACGTTGTGATACGTTCTGTTTCAGTTGAATTTTAATACACTCACTATTGATACGTTGTGATAAGTTCTGTTCAGTTGAATTGCCTCATGAAATGTTTCCTTTACTTCTTCGATCTATAAAATGCATTTATATTCCATAATAGTTAAGAATGAACAAGCAAAGTTTTGGGCGATGAAATACGACTATATACAAACTAGACCTCTGGGAAGTGAATAATACAATGCCGTGATCGTCATTATTGTTCTAAACAGGTGACTCACTGAATTTGGCGACTGACGAAATCGTCATAATAGCCGACATGTCATGAAATTCAGTTTGGGAGTCGCTCGTTTTATGTACACAAACAAGAAAAAGGCACAGTATTTTGGCAAACATTAAATTCAATGAGCCACTAGTTTGGGGCGATCACGGGGATCCTTAATTGATTCTACATTTATTTTGAAAAACTCTAAACGAAGGAATGCAAAAAGAAAAAATCATACTTGGTGAGGAATTGCATTCAATCTTGCGATATAATTCTCGAAATCTCCTCGAGAGTTTGACGAAGATTTGACAGCACTTGTGTACAGCTGTGCGCCCTCTAGGAAATTCATGGGATTTAATGCACCATACCTGTATTCATTGAAATATGAAACATTCATCATAAAGGCGATCGTTACACAAGGGATTTAGTTATCATATCTGTAATTAATTAAATACTAATCTTTCATCGTATAAATGATTGTCATATATGATATTTAGTTATTATACATGTAATTAATGAAATACAAAACATTCATCTTATAAATGATCGTTACACGTGGTATTGAGTTATCATTTCTGTAATTAATGAAATACGAAACATTCATCGTATAAATAATTGTCACACGTGGGATTTAGTGTACCGTAACTGTAGTTATCGACACAAGTTGTTGTCCTTTAAAAAGTGTTAACCATAAGAATGTGTTTCTAACAGAAACTTAATTTTCTTACTAATCTTAACAACATTATCCAAAATCATTGAAAAGTACCGAGCTAATCAAGTATGTGAATTCACTCCAGTCTTTGATCTTATTATGAGCTCACAGTCTGGGTTTGGGGACTTTCAGTCTTGCCAAACAGCACTAACCAAACTTACTGACAGTGGTTGCATGCAATGTATCAAGAAAATTTCATTGGCATTACGGTTCTAGATTTCAGTAAGACATTTGATTTACTATAACTTCGATTCACACAATAAAATGGTTTCAGTTTTATCTAAAGGACAGGTTCCAAAGAGTAAATATTGGTATTGGCACATGTTCTATTGACACAGTATCTTACCCATCAGAGCAGGGGTACCACAAGGATCAATTTTAGGACCACTCTTATTTTTATTGTATATAATGGTATTCCTTTATGTGTCAATTGTTCTAATATTGACCTAATACTGACCTGTTTTTATATTCTTATGAGGCAGAATTTATTCAAAGGCTTCTACATAAGAAGAGAAAATATCTTGCTGTGGCCTTCAATTCGACATTTAGATGTATCGTCGACGTTTTATCTATTAACAATAATCATTTTCATTCATATTTCGATCCGATATGTCCCTGTGAACTCGAAATAAAAGATACCACAGACTCCACATCTGTTTCGTACTTAGATATTTTATTGAAAATGAATATTATCGGCAAACTAACAACCCAAACAAACAGGATGATTTCTGCTTCTCCATCGTCAACTTCCCATTTCTATACTAGCGGAAAAAAGAAACTGCATTATAAAATTGAATACAATTTTTCTATTTATTGTTTATATTTATAAAATCTAAACAATCGATAAAGGTGATGTTTTTAACAATACCGGATAGTACCCGACTCAGGTGCACGGACTTTGTCATGGTTAGTAAACACATGTTGTTTATTGAAGTGTTCGTACGCACGAGTTTTACTGGCCAATACTGTTTGGAGTAAGAAGTGTAAAAAGGTTTGTTTGGACGCTATTCGTTAAGGAAAGCACTTTAGTTTTGACAAAATTTACCCTTCTGTCATGCCACGACTCGGCGAAAACCAACATAATCGTGCTGTTGGGATGCTTCAAGCTGGAATGCACAAAATATCGTAGTAAGACACTTTGGAGTTCATCGGAACACCATCCAGTCATTATGGAGACGTTTCCAACAATCTGGTAACACTCGGGATTGACCACGTTCTGGGCGTCCTCGTGTGACGTCGCGTCGACAGGACAACCACATTAGACTTGTGCACCTGAGAAATCGTTTCCAGACAGCAAGTTTGACTGCTTGTAGCATTCCTGGACTTCGACCAATCAGTCCAAGAACTGCGTAATCGTCTGCGCGAGCACAACATCAGACCAAGACATCCAGCAGTGCGCCCAATACTGCTTCAACGTCATCGTATCGCTAGACTAGCGTGGTGCAGACGACATCTGCGATTCAGAATACAGGACTGGGCCAATATTCTGTTCACTGATGAATCCAGATTTCATTTAGATAGCAGTGACGGCCGTTTTAGAGTATATCGTCGCGTTGGGGAGCGGTACCAGGATGCTTGTGTTGTACAACGTCGACAATTCGGTGGAGGTAGCGTTATGGTGTTGGGTGGAATAACAGCACGTGGAAGGACCCCTCTACAAATTGTCAATGGAAATCTCACCAGCGTACGCGAGACGAAATTATTCAGCGCCATGTGATACCCTTCATACAGAGACAGCAAAATCACATCACTCTGCAGCAAGACAACGCAAGGCCACATGTTGCACGTGTAGTCGGGGACTTTTTTGTTCAACATAATGTCGATGTCTTGCCTTGGCCAGCTGTTTCCCCCGATTTATCGCCGATCGAGCATGGAACGACGTCTACGCCGTTTACCAAATCAGCCAGTGACATTGGCTGATTTATGCCAGGCTTTAACCAACATCTGGAACAACATCCCTCAAGCATGTCTGAACACTTTAGTGGCATCAATAAGGCGCCGTCGTCAAGCATGCGTGAATGCAAATGGTGGTCACACGCGTTATTAACTTTGTTAATTCAAGTTCGAATACCAGTGTCTTTCGAGTGTACTGAAATTGACGTTATTCGACGTTAACATTAATGGATTATGAAATGTTGTAACGAATACATTTGTCAACAGTATTACAAAAAATAAAATTTGTTCTTTGTTATTTTTTTATTATTTTTTTCATATATTAAATAATGCACAGTTTCTTTTTTCCGCTAGTATATATAGCAATATTTCATCGTCACTGTATATGGTATTTATGTCAACTGATTCGATACGCAAGAGCTCGTTCTGCGTATGGTCAGTTTTTAAATCAAGGCAGGCTACTGACAAATAAGTTGATGTTACAGGGGTTTCAAGTTTCGTTTAAAGTCACTATTTCGCAAATTCTGTGGTTGTTATAATGATCTAGTTTGCCAGTACAACCTATCTTTGGGTTAAATGCCGTCTGGCATGTTTTATACCGATTGTTAGGCCGTTCTTGACACACTGATTTTGATTACGGACTTTGTTCACCTGATCAAGACGTAGGACTCACGGCGGGTGTGACCGGTCGACATGGGATGCTTACTCCTCCTAAGCACCTAATCCCACATTTGGTATATCCGGGGTCCGTGTTTGCCAAACTCTCTATTTTGTATTCCTTATATAGGAGTATATTTATTGAGAATGATCACCGTTCGTCATCTTCACCTTTCATTGATATGTTTGCAGACCATGCCCCCTCTACATGTATCTGACAACAATGTACGTGATATCGAAATTCCGATTTATGTGACATTGAAAACTGGTGTTTACAGAACAAAATGATTCTGAACACAGACAAATCTAAGTGTATGCTCACGTGTACACAACAACAAAGGTCTGGGGTTAGAAAACCCAGTATTTGATCATCTGTGGCGAAAAGTTAGAATACGCTGAATATGAAAAACCCTTAAGTGTTAGAGATAGATCAATCTCTTCAGTATGATTGTCAAATGGATTACGTTTGTAAATCCTTTTAAACATACAATATGTATAAGTTATCTACGCTGTGTAAAAATAAGAAATCTCTTGCGAGAAAACTCTTCTGTAATACATACATTTTGCCCTTCAATACGCCAGTTTCGAGATACGAACTCTTCTGTATAGGAGGTGCATTTAGTGGAACTTTGAATGTCTAAGTGGGACAGAGTGGATATACAGCCAACGAGGAAGACGATCAAATGTATTAAAAGCGGCTTCTCTTTAAATATGTAAACGTGGGAAATACAAATTACTATCAAAAGAAATGTTTTACCGAAGTGGAAGCATACAAACAATGTCATATTTGCAAGAAATATCTTAGATATGGTACTTATGACCAGCGAAACAACGTGATAGGATAAGAATTCTATGTATTTAATTACTCCCTAAATACTTATCACTTACCTAGTTTGTTTATCAGTCGAATTCGGGTGACCAAACAGCGCATAAGAAACTTACTGAGTACATTCACTTACGCAGTGATGAATATTTGTCCCACTCCCGCGTGTACACAAATTCTTTCGCCCCTTACTATGTACAAGAGTTCTCCAAAGGGAACTAACTCGGACGTATCTCGAAACCGGCGTATTAACTGTTTGGGGTAATACATTACCTTCGGAAAAGAAAATTTGAAAAATTTTGAATTTATTCAGTGAAAAAATTATGGATATTGGACGAATATTGACATCACAATATTTTTTTTTTTCATAAATACATATAGATTTTTTTAATTCATGTTTTCACGATATGTTTTCAAATTATAGCGTGAAAAAATGAAATAATGACTCGCTTATGGTCATATAAGTACTATGAGGACGACAACATTCGCCCATGGAAAATGAATCATATAAATATCGATAGACATTTTTACGCATAAAACTCAAGTTTTAGGAAAATCACCATACTTGACCTTTTTCGAAAGTTCAAATTCAACGAGGGACACAATCTGATCTAAATGTTAACTTTTGGTTCCATGTCTAAATTTGACGACTGTATATCATGATCTAATGATATAAATCTAGCAACAAAATATTGATTCTCACAAGCTTGAATATCGTCTTTTGTTTAATTCCCAATGATATATCTTAATTCCCTTGAGAGCTACGGTTCTGCAACTAGTACATACCAAGCCCACTGGGTTCCATTGATATAAGTCTCAAATGTATCTTTCAGAATAAGGTAGTTTATTCTGTCGGAAGCGGGTATAGCTGAGCTTATAAGATTCAATCTGTCCAGAAATCCCTGTGTTTTATTCTGAAAACAACAAAAATCATTAAAGCATGCACTTCCCTCCTTGTACTTAAGTTTACAATATCTTCCGGGTTAGAATAGGTCCTCAGTACCCCTTGCTTGTCGTAAGAGGCGTCTAAATGGGGCGATCATTCGGATGAGACCGCTAAAACCGAGGTCCCGTGTCACAGCAGGTGTGGCACGATAAAGATCCCTCTCTGCTCAAAGACCGTAAGCGCCGATCATAGGCCTAAATTTTCCAGCCCTTCACCAGCATTGGTGACGTCTCAATTTGAGTGAAAAATTCTCGAGTGGGACGTGAAACAATATACAATCAATCAAACGTATGAAGATAATCTATCCCGATGAATTATTTTACGGTCCTACGGAAGTCAACCTCGTACAAAGTTCAAATAGAATTGACACCCAGCCTTTTCATCTCAATTTCTATATTCTCGTTTTTCTTTACAATTAAGAATCATTGCTCAATTTTTGAACTGAAATTGAAAATTTCACAATGAAAATCAAGATTTACGACAGAAGGTGCTAAATGAACACCAATCTTGGTTATCTTTGTTTTCTTTACTTTCATCCATACATGATGAAATTTAGTCCAGCAGAAATTGCAATATTCGCATTCGGATATAAAAATGCAAATAACCCATGTAAACTTAAATTATCCACGATATGCAATAAGTTTGTTTTGTATAGTGTGTGGACTGTCGGTCTTTTCTTGTATAAATAGCCAGTCTTGAAATAGTTCTTTGTCATCTTCTAAACTCTTCGCTGGTGGAGGAGCAAAGCGTTTGTATAATTACTAATTAGCTGTGTCACAGTTCAGAATGTTTAAATAATTAATATCTGATAAAAGAGCGTGAAGGTAATTATTGTTGGAGCAGAATGAAATATGTGAATACTTTTTCCTGAGAAAACTTTATATTATAGTTGTTTTTGGTCTTTGTCGGTGTCTATAAACAGCTGGATAAAGCTTATTTCGGATAAACTAATCAAATGCGATTTACACTTGTGTGCAAGCCTGTGGGGATCCGGGTTAGAATAGGTCCTAGTATCCCTTGCTTGTCGTAAGCGGCGACTAAATGGGGTCGGTCCTTCGGATGAGACCTCAAAAACAGGTCCGATGTGTGGCAGCAGGTGTGGCACCATAAAGATCCCTCCTTGCTCAAAGGCCGTAAATGCCGAGCATAGGCCTAAATATTGCAGCCCTTCACCGGCAATGGTAACGTCTTCATATGAGTGAAAATTCTCGAGTGGGGCGTTAGACAATATACAATCAATCAATCATACACTTGTAAATACGATACCATAATTCCAATGCTGCATCCGGCCTGTGTTTTCTGGATGAGTACTTTAAAGTTTTGTATTTAAAAATTTTAGGGGGTCTCGTTTCTAAAAGCTTGTCATCTTCCATGGCTAAACAGAAGATTAGTTAGCTGCAATAATGTAGCCCTCTCTGATTTTTTTTTGGGGGGGGGGCTGCAACTCCTTAGGATGCAAGGCGAAGATAATGAACAGTGATCAATCTCATAACTGATCTCCGTAATTGTGCAAATGCGGGAGTAATTCATACCCGCAACATTTTCGATCACTCTAAACATTTACTGACTTCCTTTACGTAAAGAATATGATATTCTATGTTTCTTAGTCAATATATAAATTTACAACCTGCAACTTAGGATATGTGAGGCTCTATTCTACCGTTTTCAACAATTTCGATATATTCCATTTTCTCAATTCATATTTGTGCGCCAAGTTTGATGTACTGAAGTTACAACTTCCAATTGTCAAGTTACTTGCATATGCCATATAAGGTAGTATTTACATCAATGGACAAGTACGGAGGAGAAAGCTACATGTATTTCGTCGGTATTAAAAAGGCTTAGATTCAATATCAAGTTAAAAAACGAACTGCAGAGTGTAAATTCCTTCTGGAACCATTTGGTTTTCCTTTCTTTGTCGGAATGTTTAGGTTTTTCAGTAGATCCACCTACGAAGATCTTGCTATAACAAGCATGGCGGAGCAGACGAAGAATTTTGCATGCTGTAGATGATGTTTAATGACAAACACCTTTATTAGATATGCCCAAGCACGGTACACGGAGCTTACTTTTGGTTATTCATCAAAGCATTTTGCACCATTACGGAGATCGTATTGAATTGTAGCCCTATCCCAAAAACGTCAGAGTAAAACAAATCGGATAAGGCTACATTATCGCAGCTAAAAATTAGTATGCTGCATTTGACCTACATTTTCCAGATGAGTGATTTTAACTTGGACATTGCTCAGTAATTTTATTTTCTATACATATCATGGTTTAAAACATGTAAGGATGCTCACTTCCATTTTTAGTTCGAATGTCACATCTGGCCGACATTTTCCGAATGAGTGATCAGGTTAACATTTTCGTGTTGACACTTTCAGTACTTTGATCATGTTTATACATGTAGGAATAATGGCATTGATGTGCAGAACTTTATACCGTTACAATGACAGTATCGATACATGCCTAACAGAACTTTTACGTACTTTTCTGATTTCAAACATGGAGGTGTTGTAGGAGTAGACCCTGTCATTGAAGGCGTACATCCCAATGTATGTGCCGTATTCTGGTTCGTTCTCCATCCGCCATGACCAATATTCCTTCTGTATTTTCTGAATAGTATCCGCCTCCGCCTCCGCTTAAAAAGAAATATGAATTAAACTTATTCAATTACTACAGCATTAATTTGTTCGATACTGTGTAAACCAGCATCATGGGTATTTTCAAAATTTAATAAATGTGTAAGAAAATGACCATTACGATTTGCTACCATTTAGCCTAAACAAAAATAGTCCACCATGCATTTATGTAAGTTGATACATAAAGAACTCGTCAGTTTTATAACTGTTGTAAATGGTTGTCACATGATAAACATTTCAGACAGAAGCTCTCGTATAGGATTTACAATGCTGACATAAGAATAGATATTATTTTTCACACGGGATTTTGTTTCAAATGAAAAATTGATGTTTGGAATAACTTATAATTTACAAATACCAGTATTATGTAGACGTCGATCAAGAAAGTTCAAAACATAAGGTTCTATTCCCAAACGCCTATACAACACACAGAGACACGCTCAACAAGAAAACTTAGTTTCAGCTCAATTATTATGTAATTATAGACATGTATAACACAGATCTAGGGGGGTTACGGGGAATGCAACTCCCACCCCCTTGGTTTAATTTTTTTTTTTAAAGATCATTTGGGGGGGGTCCTCAAACCCTCTTTTTTTTTTAGTGGAAAATGTATAAACTAGGTCGGACCGCCCTTGCTTTTTTCTGGATCCGCCACTGTAACACACACACACACAGCAAGAGAGCTTGGTTTACAGCATACTTACCATTTCCAAATGCCAGGAGAGAACACAAAAACACACCGAACAAAACTGCCGAAACCTGAAAAAGTAGAAAAAGTCTATTTCATGAAACCGACGAGAGAGAGAGAGAGAGAGAGAGAGAATAATAACCAATCATTATACGATAGCATCAATCTCGCGTAATTAGTATTTCATTCAAAGAATGATCTTTTCCAAAAGGAGGTATACTATATGGCTGATTTCCTTTTAAAACATGGAAGAAAATGTCAATATCACCCATCTTATATATTCCTTTGAATTTGAATGCCTAGCTGAGTAACTCAATAGGTCAGCTGTTGACTGCGGAACTGTAGATCGCGGGTTCGAGTCCAGTAGGAGATTTAGATTTTTGTTCAGATTACTTTCTACTAAAACTGCTTTTTTTAACTAAATAAAGTAAAACTCTTTGAAAGTTTTCAATTTCAAAGTATTGTTGTACATCTCTTCCACTTTTCATCTACATCAAAATTTTCTGGTGTAGTAATCCTCCTTAATTAAGGTGAAATACTGTCGCCAGTATCATACTATGAAATGCAGTTTCTGAAAAATAACTGTCTATATGTTATAATAAAATAGGAGAAACTATTTTTTTTCCCTGATGTATGCTGGTGATAAATATTGATAACGTATACTCCATCATCTTCACAAGCAATCACGTGGGGATCCGGGTTAGAATAGGTCCTCAGTATCCCCTTACTTGTCGTAATAGGCGACTAAATAGGTCGGTCCTTCGGATGAAACCGCACAAACCGAGGCCCCGTGTCGCAGCAGGTGTGGCACAATAAAGATCCCTCCCTGTTCTGGCCATAAGCTCCGAGCATAGGCCTAAATTTTGCAGCCCTTCAGCGGCAGTGGTGACGTCTCCATATGAGTGAAATATTCTCAAGAGGGACGTAAAACAATATTCAATCAATCAATCTTCACAAGCCAAGTGTCCCTTTGGTGGATTTAGACGCATTTCTAAGCCTTCAAAATATCGCGCTTTATCCAAGGCATCCAATCCGTTGCATTTTGTCTAAAAATCAAAGACGGGCGATTTTCGGAGAAAGTGTCTAGAGATATTCGATCATGTACCTCATCACCCAAATGACGATAACGGACGGTATGTGCTGGAATAAACTGAACAAAATCAGCAAAATTGAGTACGATATAAAAACAAAAGCAAACACGGTGAAATCTGAGGGGCATGCTTTGATACATGACGCCTTAAGGTTGATCGATCCTCATGTGACGTCATAGGTTTTTGCAAAAATCTTAATAAATTAAACTTTGCGCATGATAGAAATATATCTTTCTGAGGAATATTATTCACTGGATATAATAAAAAATCTGGTAAAATATTAATACTGAAAAAGTTTATATTTTCCATAGATAATCAATTATTTATGATTTAAAAATTGTTGTCAAGGGCAATAACTCCTGTGCTGGAATTTCCTCAACTGGATGTCTATTATACATTGGTTTCCCTAATATCCATAATTAATCTATACATATTTATGAATTAGCAGTTTTTTAAAACTGTTGATATATAAATTTTGTCATTTCAACAAGTTTTTATCTATTCTTATTATTCTGTTTAACGAAAATGTGTGATTTTCTGATGTTGATATATACTTCTGTTTTTGTATGTCTGACATCTTTAAAAAGGTGGCAACATATACATTTTCTTTGATTATTAATTGAATTAAACTATATTGAGTGGAAATTAATAAAGTTTTTCCACTTTTAACCATTAATATTGATAAGTCACATGAGGATGGAGCTACCTTAAACACAAAGGTGACATATGAGCAGAGCAAGTATGTACACATTCACTTAAAAAAACCATTTTATTGTTTTCATTTGTCAACTCCATTTTGTCTACATATACATGTATCAGAAATTGTAAAGCGTCATCTGATTGATTAGGTTTTGTTGTCATCAAGAACGATAACTCGCTCGATCCGTTAGATGGCAGTTCAGTCGCAACTAAATCCGCCAAGGGGGAGATGAGAGTACTGTAAGCGAATCGGACACTTGGCTTCCGAAGATGATACTCCAGGTGAACTCTAATCGCTGTTGAATGACTTATATAGTTAATAAGAAACAAAGACGAAACAATTAAATGTAGATAAAACGAAAAGTGTAGCTTTAAAAATCAAGAATGCTTGAGAAAGGCGAAGTGTCTTTATAAGAGTGAAATAGAACCATTGAAAAATTTATTATTTAGAATACTTTTTAACTTTAACGGGAAATTTAGTTTCACACAGATATATGTACATGTACACATAACAGACCAAGGTAGAAAAAGCAAAATTTATCTTCAATGATATATTGTGTTATTTTTAATTCACACGGGAATACAAATTTCAATTTTTGACATATATCTTAGTAGTG
The DNA here is from genome assembly GCF_947568905.1 of Ostrea edulis. Classification (NCBI taxonomy): domain Eukaryota; kingdom Metazoa; phylum Mollusca; class Bivalvia; order Ostreida; family Ostreidae; genus Ostrea; species Ostrea edulis. The sequence continues at coordinate 12,781,872 of NC_079172.1, forward strand.
TACTAAATTATGGTAAAGATGGTGTGGGGAATGGTTAGAGCGTTCACTTCCAGACAGAGAAGTCGCGGATTCACGCTCGTGCCTTAGTTAGAAAATGCATATTTGGTCACAAAAGTATTTTTACATGGTTACACTCACTAGTATATTGTTACTTGATTGTCATATAATTGTACTATACCAGTGAGATGTCAATAAAATAAATTTAACTTAGAATGCAATGAAAAACAGAGGTTGTCTAGAAATTGATTGATTGATTGATTTTTTGCTGTTTTCCACCACACTCAACAATTTTTTAGTTAGGTGGAAGAGAGAACCCAGATACAATGTACCTAGGAAGAGACCACCGACCTTCCGAAAGTAAACTGGGGAAGTTTCTCACTTACCGGCGCGAGCGGAATTTGAACCCGCGCCGACAGAGGTGAGAGGCCGTGTGATTTTGAGCTCGATGTTCTAACCACTCGGCCACGGAGGCCCCTGCCTAGAAATTAAAATGTCATGTAGTGACACTATCTTTTTTTTAAAAAATCGTGAACTACATAGTGCATTGTCCATATATATGTACTAGTAGTCAGCGGGGGAGGAATTTGAATTAGTTTCGTGCATAGAATTCGTTTTATACAGTAACGTTCAAAGGCATTTCAAAACAATTTTAAGTGGTTTCAACGTCAATAAATACTTGCGATTCTAATCTAACGGGGGAATGTATCTTAACAATTCCTTTTGTTTTAAATATATCGTCAAATGACACGAAAATATGAAACGTCGACAGATCATTTGGTATCTACTTTTTTTTTTTTTTTACAAACAACATAAACACTCACCTGATTCATTGTTTTGCCAGTTTTCTTGTGAAACATTTGAGCGTATATTTAGGACGTCGTGGGTACTTTACAACAGTATCATAAATTCAAAGCCTTAAAATCAGCGTAATTAAGTGTCACAGCGGGTTTCTAGTCTCTAAGTGTCCATCGATCTAAGCTAATAACAGTAATAAAAATAAAATAGGAAACGAGCCTTATTTAACTTATCTGTACAGGGTCTACGGTAAGACTTTGTACGGTGATAAAACGTATTCACAACCATGTTCGAATTTTTTAAATCAGAATTAAACAACTTATAGTTGACTTAAGAACATATTAAAATTAATTCTTTTATTACACCATATACCATATAGTAAAGTCAATTAGATAGATATATTCATTACCCATACTGCTAATTGAAGTGATGAGTATCGTTTGTAATTTGATGTGGCAGTTACCTATAGCTGGTGAAGTCTCTATAGGGAATTGTTTTAATGAGATATACAACATCACACAAACAGTCATCTTTATCGTCGCTTGTGGACAAATAATTCAGTTGATAGAGAACTTGACGATAATCCGGAGCACTCGGTTCGAATCCCGGTCTGATCTTTTTCCCCTTCTTTCCTTTTACCTTTGGTATTGTAAACCAGCCCCTGGAGAAATACTACCTATAATATAATAATAATAATAATAAGACCTTTATTTAACCAGGATTACATATTTAGCGATAACGCTAGTTTTCAATATGGTCCTGCATATAACATACATACAGACAGATATTAGTAAAATAAACACAGATTAAAAGAAGTAGAATACATATAAACTTAAGAAATAATTATGAATGTAAGATAAATAGAATACAAAATGAAGCTTAAAAAGTATGGTGATAATCTCTAAGATAATTTCTCTTAAAACACGCAACACTCGTTGAGTTTCTTATGTTTTGACTCAAGGCATTCCACATTGTGCTCCCTGAAATGCTGAAAGATCTTCTATAATATTCTGTTTTTGCCCTGGGTATATACAAAATATTTGAATAAGAATTTCTAGTTTGCCTCTGACTGACTTCTGATACATATTTAAAAACATTTAAATAATCTGGCATTAAACCATGTAAAACTTTATACACTAAAATGACTTTTCTATAGACAAAGTAATCTGATAGAGGCAACCAGTTAAGTTCTGTAAACATGACATTAGATGGTGTTTCAAAATTTCTGATGTTAAGAATTACCCTTGCAGCTCGTTTTTGCAATATAAAAAGCTTATTCACATTTTCAGCATTTCTTGGATTGCTCCATATAGTACAACAATATGTAAAATGTGGAAAAATCATAGTATTAAAAATCTTCAGCAGCGCATCGTTTGACATAAAATATCTTATTCTTCTTAAAATGCCAATTCTCTTGGAAATCTTGTTCATAAGTGATTCTATATGACTTTTCCAGGACAAAGTTTCATCAATAATAATACCAAGTAATTTTGACTCCTGAACACATTCTATGACATGGTTATTTATCACTAAATTTAATTTTCGATACTTTGATAATTTTTGTGCCGATCCAATAAGCATACATTGAGTTTTAGACAGCTTTAAGCTTAATTTATTTTCCTTAATCCACATTATACTGCGCTGAAGATCTTCATACATCTTTGACTCAATATTTTCCACTGACTTATCTGTTACATCTTGTGAAGTATCATCTGCATACATATTTACATGAGAATGTTTCAGTGCTTGTGGATAGTCATTAATATACAGGATAAAAAACAATGGGCCTAAAATAGAGCCTTGCGGAACTCCAATGGTTACATTTCTTTCCTCCGATAAATTGCCTTTCCAAATAACTCTCTGTGTACGATTTGTTAGATATGATTTAAACCATTCAAAAGTATCATTGCATATGCCAAATGACTTGAGTTTGTGTAATAAAGTTTTGTGTAATTGAGTTTGTGGGGATAAAGATACTATCAGGTGGGTCTTCGGAACAAAAATATTTGAAAGAAGAGGAATATGGTGATCACGTTCTATTAGCAACTACGAAGATACTCTAGGGCCTGCAGTGGCGTAGCTTCCCATGAAGCACGGAAGCATGTGCTTCCACATTGTTGCGGTAAAAAATGAAATAATTACTTAATTTGACTATATTTTAATTACTACAAAATTTATTAAGAAAAACATATGGCATAAAATTTAGTGGTGTATTATGTTTACCGTTCTATCGAAAATCAAAGGCACATGGGGAAAGGCCAGACATCGTATCCCGCCCCCTTCTTTTAAAAACAATTAATTATCAATTAGATTAACTGCAATTTTTTTAAGCGTTATTTACTCTAGCTATTACAACTTATGCTTTTCTGAACTCTGTCAAAGCTTTATCTAAAAATTCAATTGTATCTTCTTTTATTTTAGATACATCAAAGTTTAGTAGTTTTAATTAAGCTTCACGGAATTCAAAAACACATTTAATTTAGTTGTTATAAAAAGAGTACAAAACGTCTCAAAATCAAAACAAAAAAATTGCAGTAAAACTAATGGATAATCGGTTGATTTTTTTTTTTAATTGAAGGAAATTACGATGTCCTTATCCCACGTGCCTGTGTTTAAAATGAAAGAAAATGTGTATTGGAGACTTTGAAAGTACCTTTCTTAATTGTCTAAAATGCACCAGCTTCCAGGAGTTTCGCCCCCTGGGCCCCCACCAGGGCTTTATCCTGGACCCATTGGGGGGCCTTAGGGCGACGCCAAAAACCCCTGTCATTTCTGCTTCCATATTTATCTTCCCCAACCTATGCCGCTGGCCTGGGTTAAAATGACTGTCTGGTCTGTTATATTTTCTTTTGATTGCCAGGTCTGTGATGCTAGAACTGCATAAATGATGTTTTTAAAAATCTCACATGAAACTATTTTCGGGTCGAAGTTCAATTAAGATATTATATCAAGAGAGAGGGTCAAATGCAAGACAAGGGAGACGACCTAGCAAATCAGCTCCAAGAGTACCTCCCAGAATATCTTTATTTTTTCAAAGAAACCCAGTCAAATAAGATTCTCCGAGAAATGAAATCCAGTTATATGAAAATACGTGCACAACCAACGATCTATAGTACATATACATAAAGTGCAAGTAAAAGTATAAAAAGGGAGACCAGAACCACCCACCCACCCCCCTGAAATTTGTCAAGAGGTGAGGTACCCGGACCCCATAGCTGACAAATCTTGAGGGTCCGGGCCCAACTTGAAGTTTGTATATTTTATTTTTTATTTTATTTTTTGGCTAGCGAAATCATAAATTTTTACATAACGGAATTAAGGACCCTCCATCGATGTATAATTATATTTTATTATATAGTTAATCAAATGATAATATTACTTATAATGACAATGAAGTTACTAATCCATTAGCAAATCTATACTTATTTCAGAATTACTGAAGAAGGTAAAGCGTACGTTAAACTCCAAATAAACAATTATGCCATGTGTGACATTTATATTTCAACAGTGTCACCGCTGCCTGGCTATTATATGGGACGTCCATATTATAGGGAGGCGTTGTTCTTGCCAAATAGTATGCAATAACTCATCAAGGTCATTTGATCAAATTCAAGGTTATTATGATTCGAGGGGATATCTTATACTGTACGTGTTATTTGCTTCAAAATTTGAGGTTATGATTGTAATTCAGAGATGAGGTCCCATGACTAATTGTGTATTGTTTAATGTCCTCTCGAGAAAATTACAATCATGTGGAGACGTTACCGGTGCCGATGAGAGAGATTGACATTTTGACCTTTACTTTGTACTCAAGGTCATTACTCACTAATAATTTTTGGTAGATTGATTGATTGTATCTTGCTTAACGTCTCGCTCGAGAATTTTTCACTCATATAGAGAGGTCGCCAAGACAGGTGAAGGGCTTCAAATTTAGGCCTATGCTCGGTGCTTACGGCCATTGAGCAGTGAGGGTTCTTTAACGTGCCACACCTACTGTGACACGGGACATCCATTTTTAAGGTCATTTCCGAGGACCTGTGACATTCACACCTGATGCCGAGCGTTTGGCGATGGAACTGTCACTACCCATTTTAACGATTTAGATCTGATAGATAATACGTGCACCGTTTCCCCACTGCATGTGAATTTCCAGTGAGAAATAGATGTCGCTTTGCAGGTGCGAGCTAGCTATACGTGCTATTTTGATACTTACAAGTTAGATTCATTTGGGCAGATTTTATCTCCCATTTGCGACACAACTTTGGGTGCTACTTCAAACAGACTAAGCCACAACTTTCAAATGGATGAAATAAAGCTATGGGAATCGGCTCATTCTATTCTTTCCAAAGTCGCAAAAGGAGGTTGGAATCCACTGAAATTTAGATGTCAATAAGAGGAAAATCGCTAACACAGAGTGTTCTTCCTGTAACGAAGATGATCTAGTTTGCCAATACAACCTATCATTGGGTCAAATGCTCTCTGACGTGTTTCATACCGATTGTTAGACTATTCTTGGCACACTGATTTTGATTACGGATAACTCCGTTTACCCGATCAAGATATAGGGCTCATGGCGGGTGTGACCGGTTGACAGAGGATATTTACACCTCCTAGACACCTTATCCCACCACCGGTGTGTCCAGGGGTCCGTGTATTCCCAACTCTCTATTTTCTGAATCTTTTTGCAAGTTATGATGACCAGCTGGCGCATCACCTAAAGGGATTCTCATAAAATGTCACTTACTCCAGCAAAATGAAGTCATCACTATCATTGGTCAAAATATTCGGAAAGAAATACTGGGTGGTCTTCAAGGTAAGTCCTTCAACTCTATCAGCGCTGACGAAGTGATCGACAAATTTGCAAATAAGGAAGTTTTTACATTATGCTTGAGGTTTTTTGATGAAACAGCCAATCATTCGGAAAGAGTTGATTGGCTTTTATCGGTTAGAACGTACCACTTGAGCAGCGATATCTACCAAAATTGTCGAAATTTTGCAAGAGAGTGGTCTGTCTATTGACAATATTAGAAGTCAAGCTTATGACGGTGTTGCTTCAATGGCCTCTGAAAAACAGGGTTGTCAAGGAAGAATGAACAGGTTTGTTGTGTATACACACTGCAAGTCACATGCTCAACCTCAGCATTGCACACTCCTGTAAATTTCATCTTGTCAGAAATATGATTGACGGAGTAAATTCTATATTTATTTTATTTTATTCTTCACCGAAGCGACAGCGATGCTTTGAATGTGTTGTCACAAGATGCAGAGGTGACCAGAAAGAAACTGATAGGTCTGTGTAAAACGAGGTAGGTTGAAAGACATACTTGCTTTGAAACATTATATAGCAAGTATGTTGGCATTACTTTGTGTTTGCAATATATTCTCAATCCTGGTCTGGACGAAAACCTACAGGACAATTGGGCATGGGCTCAGTCAAAAGTCACTGCCCAAGGCATTTTGTCTACATTGAAATCTTTCCCTTTTCTTGTGACATATGTGTGCGTTAAGGCCCCCCCCCCCCCCCCCACACACACACACACACACACAAGAAAGCCAGTCGCAGCCAAGCTTCAAAAACATCATGTTTACCAAACTTTTACTTTAGCTGAACCGTGTATTGCGACAGTGAAAGATATATGCGCAAAAACATCGACGTTGAGTTTGAAAGTTGGTTTGCAGAAAGCAAAAACATGGCTGATGAGTTGATGGTCGGTGTATACGTCCTAATAATGTTTGAGAGGCAAACACACATAATCAATGTTGGTGATAGCACTGATCCTTCTGATTATTTTAAGGACACCTTTCTTGATTATTTATATCAAGAATTAAGTTGCAGGTTCCAGAGAGATGATGGTCCTGGCAATTCAGTATTATCACTGGTCCCTGATCAAATGGTTAAATTGGGCGATTCTGACATTAGTCGCTTAGCAAATGACCTGATGGTTTTGGGGAAAGACTTTGAAAGTGTACACCCTGATTACCTTAAGTCTGTGCTTATAGAGTGGAGCAGGACTTGTGCAAATATGAAAGAAGGGGACAGACCCAACAGTTTGTCGGTAACGTTTAGAGTTACAGACGGCGACATCTTTCCGGATATCAACACGCTCTTGTACATAGGTTGCACCTTACCAGTGACATCTAGTAAAGCTGAGCGCTCTTTCTCTGGCTTAAGGGGGATAAGAAGTTACATGAGATCAACGATGAATGAAGACCGGTTGGCGGCCTTTGCTCTTACATGTGTAAAACTTATATGGTACCAATTTTGATGCACCAGATGCGCATTTCGACAAATAATGTCTCTTCAGTGATGCTCAACCGAAATTTTTGAAATCCGAAATAACAATAAACGTTAAGAGCTATTTTAGGGAAAAACAGAGTGCCAAAAAGTGGAGTCAAATTCGTCTGAGGATACGAGCTATGCATGAGGGAGATAATCCTTAATTTTGAAATGAATTTCTGTATGTATATTCACCATTCCATGAACATTAACATACAAGCAATATGCGAAGAGTTCGCAAAGAAAAATAAGAGAAGGATGTTCAAGTTGTGTATCTTGCTTCATTAAACTTAAAAATAAGAAAATCTCACTTAGGGTAAAATCTAAAATACCAAGAAAAGAATCTAAACACACACATTCAACAAAATACAAACGGTTCAATGAACGTCTATCATCCATTAGTGTTTCGTCGTAAATACTCCACATATGCATTTATGTTCGCTGTTATGCATCAATTTGGGTAATGGTTTCGTATACTTATCATTTCCATTAGTGGAACTCTTCAAATTAAAGGCGCGTAAAGTCGTGCTACCGGGACAACATAATGTGAATACATTACTTAGGCATACGTAATATGAATAATGGTATCGAATATATATTATAACCGACTGCAAACCACAACGCTGATTAAAATTCTAAAGTCAAATTTAGGAATTGATTATTCTTACAAGAAAACAGACGAACTTATTAAACTATGTGAGGGAGAGAAGCTACTAAATTTGCCAAATCTGACCGTGCGATATAAAGCAGCAATCACAAGAAGAACTGTAAAGGGAAAAACCTATATGCACATCCAACACAAGAAATTTTCTTGTAATCAATGTGATTAATGTTTTTAAAGTTATTCTGTCAGACTATGAGGATATTCTATTTTATCATACAATTAGGACAGGTTCATATGGCATGGACTTTGTAATCGTACACGTACCCCCCCCCCCCCCCCCCCCCCCCCCCCCCCCCCCCCCCCATATTTTACAACAAGTTATATACATGTATATGCCAAACTGCATTTTTTAAAGACGTTTATAACACTAATTAACACACCTAATGCGTTTCCAAACTGCATCTAAGCTAATTTGAAAATTACAAAATATTGATGGACTTGGATGTCCAGAGAACATCGTTGTTTGGAATTTTTAAAATAGATGTGGTGGAGTTTAAAAAACATGTAACATCTTTAATAAGATAGTGTTAGAATATTTGAAAAATGCGGTTTGACTAATGGTAATTTTATTTAAAAATACACCATGCATTTTAACTCTTAAAAAAGGGGGGGGGGGGGGGTGTTATGTACGTTTTGTTCCGTTTATGTCCCAGTAATCTCGCACTTGCTCGCGAGATTTGTGCATTTTCTTACCAATGACGCACAAGAGTCATCAAAGCGCGATAACTCCAACGAGCTGGTAATGAGAAGTACAGTAGAGGTTAAAAGCGTAGAAATCCAGGAGGTTCAAGACTCCAGGCCTTTTGGACACCCCCTGGCGTAAAAAGCTGGATCCGCGCCTAAAATAGCGACATTGATATGAAAGTTGATGTAAACAGAAATATATGTATTACTCATCACTGATTATAAACTCCTGTACGTTTGTATCAAGTAAGTTATCATTATCCAACTATCTCTTCAAATTTATAAAAATTGTGAGTACAATAACATCAAAGATAGGCAAAAATTATAAAAACCCAATGTTTACCATTTTAAGCAATATTAGCTCAGAAAATTTTTATTTCGTTGTAAAAATGTGCTATTATAATAGTTTTATATGTAACTTTAATTATAATCATTAATTAAATTGAAATTAAGTTTAAGATCTTCTCAAAATAAAGAGTTCGGTTCTTTTGAATTATATATAGCATCATATAGAATTATTTTCGTACGGAAAGACAATAATGTAATTTTGCTTCATTCGGAGCCTCTGAATACGTTTTCGAACACAAATAGTAAAAACAAAAGTTTATAAAACGTATTTTTATCTGGCATTGAAACAGTGAATCATAATTTTACAACAAAAATTACCAACATCAAAATGACAGCTACATGTACATGTAATAGTTTCGAGCATGAGACTCGTAGCATTCTCAACTCGTTTGGAGGCATACATGTATTTTGATTTCCACATTGAAGGGGAATTAAGTAAACCAAAAGAAGAAAAAATAGTTTTATTCTTATTGAGCTACATTGTATTAAAGTTGACCTTTTTGCACTTAATATTCGAATAAATTTGGTTTGTATTTTGGTATCGACACAATATAATCAATACAAATCGATCATTATTTTGGATTAATGCACACTCGTGTCTTCTAACAATACAGATATCAAAGATTGGTATCAGTAGATTGAAAATAGATAATGACGTTTTTGCACTTTAAATACGCAAAAATTTAGAAGTTAATTTAATACCTAGTAACAGTCTAGGTGCATCTTCGGTTTTAAGAAATGCATGGTAGCAATGTTTTGCTTCAAAACTTAAGATGGATCATAAAAACTTGGTGGTTATAGATAACAAAAATCAATATTGACGTGTTCTGGTTGGGAAACTATATCAAACAAATTCATAAATTTTCAACATTTGAATTAGTTCCAAGTCTCCAGTATTTTTATTATAAATTACTTTGAAATGAATGTGATGGGGTATAAATATTGACAGTATCTTGAAACAGAAATGGTCAAACCAAGCAGATTTATAGCTTTATGATTAGAAATTCCTTCCACCACAAAATGTAGTCCTTTCCAAACTTTTTTTAAAATTTGTATTGACATTTTTTTTTAATCTCAACTCGATAGGGTTAAGTAACAAATATATATCTATATATCTGACCCAACACAAAATATACTGAATTAGTACCTACCTAGAATAGTTATAGCATCTTGCGCGGTTGTGCTCAAAAGCTGAGGAGTTAATTCCCCAAATTATATTATTTTCATTGAATTTGGGTTGTACGTACTGTTTGTCCTTTAATACAATAACTTTCCTTGTTTTGTTTTTTATCTGCTACAGGAATACGGCCCGGATATTTCATATTCCATTCATACGATCATTATATATGCCTACATTATGTATATGTTCAGGCGCGAATCCAGAAATTTTTTCCAGGGGGAGGGGGTCGAACCTTTTCACAAAATCGAACCCGTGATATAACTCATTTTTCTTATAAATCGTTATATTGTAATTTTTTTTATCTTTACAAATTCCAAGGGGGGGGGGGGGTCCGGACTCCCCCTACCCCTACCCCCCCCTCCCCTCTAGATCCGCGCATGTTGTTTTTATATATATACCTATATGTTTATTGTTTCATATAAATATATACAACAATGATGGGTTATTGATAAAAAAAAATTCATTTTGGCGATGACTAAATGAAAATAAAATCCCAAATGCACGTTACCCAAGGAATTGTATGTCATTGAATTCTTGTAAATACCTACAATGAATTATCTTATAATGGGTTAGTGTACTCGGAGTAAATAAAGATCCCCAGTCCCCGCCTATTTTACCATATAAGCAGTGTGTTATCGTGAATGAAGGTGACGTCACTCAGTGTATAAAAGCGGTCGTTCCCTGTTGAGCTGCCTTTTGCATTCGTCGTTTGACCGAGTGCACACTGATCAGTATTATGATCAGTATTATTTATGTCGGTAATCATTTTAACTCTAATTCTGTGTTACATCCTGCATTTACTTAGATAATCATATCAGTATTGTACAAATCTGTATTACAATAAAACTATAGAGAGAATTATGTAGTAGAAGATTTTTATTTTTCGATTTCCGACACATTTATCAAAATGTGTATACACTAGTTGCTCGGTAAATTCAACGCATCTAGGTGTGGTTTGAATGTCGTCGAAAGCTTGAATTATACTTAAAACTTCAGTGTGAATGAAAACGAGAAAATGGGTCTATTTCTTTGTTATATATTTTATTTCCAAGATTTCTTTACCATGTAGAGAGTGGGGTATATGACGTAGAAAGAGTGGCCGGAACCAAGATGACCACTGTCCCTCATCTATGAAAATGAAAACATTCAATGATTTTTTTTTTTAGAAGGCGTTTTATTTTTATATCGATTACAGTATACATCGAAATACTGGTTAAAGAATACAGATACACACCTGTCATGTGTTGTTGGTAAATGTACAGTCACATGAAACCTTACCCTTGGACATTAGACACGCTCACTCGAAACTGCGTAGTTTTTCAGATTTTTGTTGACTTTTGAATCTAAGTCAATACGACTGTCTACCTGCGGAATACCCCTAGTCCCGCTTACTAACTCCGTGGCCTCAATTCAGCAAGAACTGCGATGTCCTGATTTGAATTGCAGAACTGGGAAGACACCTGCCAACAGTTTGATGATTTTGTGTTTGAAGACGCTGGATGAAGGCAAACCCAGAATGCATACTTTATTTCAGACCTTGTATCACAATGTACATAATTTAGTATTTTTAAACATTCGTTATAGTTTAAATTCCGGGACATGTATTAGATAAACATGGGTCAATACAGTTGCTATCAAAATTTAAGCACTTCAAGTTTTGTTTTCCCACCACAATGTGAACGATTTGTCTATTTTATATGTTGAAGACAAAGAAATTACTTTGAAAAGGGGTAATCCTTGAATCTATATCATGATTAGTTTTGTTCGAAACACGCGATATGGTTGGCGGAGCAACATGCTTAATTTTTCAATAACATAACTTGCGTGTCATCATTCATGCTTAGGGTTTTATTCAAAAATTCAACCTAAAGGTACAATATTGAAAGCGTATTTTATCGAGTGATAAATCAAAAGGAATGAATTTGATAGCGGAGTATGTTAACGGCTTTTAACATAGCTTGCTGTAGATTATTGCTTCGCATTTTATGTTATAACTAAAGAACATACTTTGCAATAAGATGAAATCCTTTGAAAAACACAAAACATGGTAAAGAACGGCACCCATATCCAAACAAACCGAGGGTGTGGGGGGATCCAAACAAACCGAGGGGGTGTGGGGGGATCCAAACAAACCGAGGGGGTGTGTGGATTTGTACGTATGTTGTGCTGTCGTAGTCCACAACCATTACGTGTTTCGGTCTGTGTCAGACTCGCAGAAAAGGGACCTACATTTCCAATGAGGAGAAGATCCACTTTTACCATGGAATGAAAATCCGGTACATTGGAAGAGAAGATGACATCACATGTACAGACTGGGTGGGGAAAAGAAGATTCAGCTGTTGACACGGTGAATCAAATAATAAATATATACGGCAAAATATCAGATGTGTTGACATCAAACACGTGTGTGAGAGGAATTGGGAATGTTCCAATTTCTAACACACACAAAGCTATTTTGCATTACAACATTTCTATACACATTGAAAACAAGTTTCTTAAAAGCCGTGTTCTAGAACGTTTAATAAGAAAATACTTTTTTTTAATTTGGATAGCAATTTTTGGCTTTAGTCTGTATAGTCTTTATAGATAAAGTTCCAGATTGATCCGGATGTTTTGGAGCATATATAAAGGGTACACCTACCTAATCTGCACATTGACGATTGCAGCACAGATCCGTTTTTCACAAGAAAGGTGAATATTTTGTAATCATTTTCTCGTCTTTTGCTTTTAAGATCAAAGAAAGATCATATTCAGTTTAATGTATATATATCATAATCATTTTTACATTGAAATTGAGTAAATAATGTTTCTTGACAATTTTAATAATTTTAATTTTTTAAAGTACTCTTTGTTAAATAGTGTCGCTAAACAAATTTTGAAATCTCAAAATTCTGTTTTTATTATTAAAAAACAAACTCATCGTTTCTAATTCGTTATTCGGAAATCAAAATAAGTCTGAATTTTTTTAATTGTTGATTTTCAGAAATATATTCATATCTGTATTTCTCCGTTTGAGAGAACTATGATATAAAAATTCTATATTAGTATTCTAAATGCAATAATCTAAGTAAATCAAACTATTATCCTATCTTAAACGGTATTTATGAATTCTGTTTAATTATTTGAAGGAGTTGGGCCTCAACTTCAGATCTTTTTAAATCTTTAATTAATTGTGAATGGATTTTCAATTTAGAATGACATTTTAATATTGTAAAGCTACAGTAAGATACGTTTCCTCGAAGTTTAAAAAAAAAATCTGCTTCTAATTGTTGATAAGTTTGATATATTCAACTAGTGAATTTTAATCAGCTTTGATTAACCTTTGTGGCGAAGTTAGGTTTCTTCACTTTTATTGAGCACTTCGAACCTGTATTTTGTCATTTTTATCATAAGCTTTACAGAATAAACTTTGCAGTTTTAGAATAAAATGTAATGAATGAATAAATAAGTTGGAAGAAATGTATTGTCAAGGAAAGAGAAAGTTTATTTGTAAAGAACTCGTTTATTGTTTAGTAACAAAGCTATATATTCACTTAGAGTCTTATTCGGCCCTAATTATGATTGTAATTACTACTTACATAAAAGAAGGTCAAATAGTGTGCAATGTATATCATTATATGACAAGAGCTCTATCTGCCCTCCATAATTGATAGTCGTGGTTTTGTTTTAATATTAACTATTAAAAATCGATGTAATTCAGATGTAACATTCTCAGTTTGATCGAAAGGATGTGAACCGGAAGAATGACGTCATAAAGATGACGTGTCATGACTTTCACGCAGTTTTTCCCCCCTTTTTCTAGAGATCATCGAGTTTAGGCTTCAACAAATTTAACATTCTTACTTTAAAGATTTATAGCTTGTATCATGAATATACCACTTTAACATCTCGAGCTCATGAATTTCCCGCTAATTTCTTTAAAATGGTCAAAAAATTGGCTTCAAACATTTGTCGATTACGATAAAATTGAGATAATTTCCCAAATCTTACTTTAGCTAAACCACATGAAAATGGTTGTTGTCGAATCATATGGCCCATGATTTCTATTCCAACTTTTTACAGTGGTATTCCGAATTATGTGATGCTGCGGGAAAATCTTCATTGAGGTCCAAACTGAATCCCAAAAGAGGAATCGAAGAATGTTTTAAATTTCAGGTCCAAAAATTATTGTTGTCGATCCTAGTCCTTTCATTAATTTTCAACTGATTCGATATGCAAGAGCTTGTTCTGAGTATGATCAGTTTTTAAATCGAGGCAGGCTACTGACAAAAAAGTTAATAGTCAGGGGTTTCAACAGTCTCGTTTAAAGTCAGCAATTCACAAATTCTATGGTCGTTGTAACGATCTGATTTACCGCCTCAGTCTGTCAGAGGGTCAAATGCTGTCTGACTAAAGGCCGTTCTTTACAAATTGATTTGGACTAGGGATTACTCCATTTACCTGATCAAAATATAGGGCTCATGGAGAGTATGACCGGTCGACAGGGGATGCTTTTGCCTCCTAGGCACCTGGTTCCACTTTTGGTATGGTCAGTGGTCCGTGTTTGCCCTACTCTTAATTTTGTATTCTTTATAAGAGTTATGAGATTGATCACTGTCCGTTTTCTGTACCTTTTCATAAAATGTACACGCACGAAATGTTTCATGATAACCAGATTTTTGCGTCAAAAATGCAAAAAAGTTCCCCTGTACAAACAACTGTACATTATCTCATCTAAAATGTAAGTTAAAAGAAATCATGATATAGGAAATGAATACTAGTATGTACAAGGCTAAACGCGTTTTCCCTACCTATGATATAGTTTATTCACCAATCAAGGGCCCTCGTGGGGCATGTACATGTTAACAGGCAATTAATTATAACAATGAAAATAAATAACAATCATTTAGAAATACTACCGGTAATACTGACAGAGTTCACACTTCTGCACTGCACATATCTATATAATTATATATGAAGTACTTATTACAGACAAGATTTAAATTAACAACATGATAAATGAAATAACCCAACTGCCTCACACAACAGTTTCTGGGATAGCAGATAATGATAGTGTCGTGTGAATACTTATTAAGACTGATTCTATGTAACTATCAAAATTCAGTGGCCACGGTATGTCACAGATTTTGATGAAACTTTGTGTGTAACAATATTATGATAGATATAAAACAAAAAGGACATGCAAAGGTTTGACTTAGCAACGGTTGCCATGGAAACCGATCCTCTAACAACAGCTGGACAAGATATGCACATGTATGTTATATTTTGAATAATCAAAAATTAAACGCTATTGTTTATAAAAACAACAATTGTAAAAATTATTTTGAGCTAGGTTCTAGCTTTTAGAAATTTTTTTGTATTTATTTAATCCTTGAAAACAATAGAAATAATTATTTTTATGATGTATAAGGGTTTAATATATGTAATTTTTAGAGAGGGATAAAATATATTTGCCCAGTCATTTGGTGTAAACTCACATGCTAGTAAAATGTATTGAATCTTACTTTAAAAAAGTACAGAAACACATTTGTGGAGAAACCAAAGGTAAACACATAAACCAGTAGTTTCCTCTGGTGCACAAACCAAAATACACCAGAAAGAGTTATTGCCCTTTGTAACACTCTCTTGTATTGGAGATATGAACAGCCTTCATTTGTTTTCAGTATGGCAGGAGGTGGAAATTGAGTTTTTATTCAATTTGTTCTTCAGAAGTTTATCAATATCAGATGCTCTTTGTTCACTTAATTCACTACCACGATCTTTATCTTCAATTGTGCTAAAGGATTCCGGTTTATTTCATGGAATACAAATCCGTTTGATCTTTGCCATAGTCACCGGACTCTAGCATCCAATCGTCTACGTAATTCGTAGAAAAAGTAAATGTTGTGGAATTTAACGCTTTATTACATCACATCCGACTAAAAAAATGACCAGGGAAACAGAAGGCTGACAGACATATTCATAGAAAATATGAAAAAGCCCTGCCTGTTGCCGTGTTGGAACTTGTATTGACGTAAGTATTCTATTTGATTTAGAATCCAAATTCTAAAGTAAAGGCTGAATAAAATGTATCAGAAAATTTGGCTTTTAGTAAACATATGAGAACCCCAATTTATTTTATACTGTCAGCCAGGCTAGTCAGCTATAGTGGTATACATGTAGACTGAACATTGTAAGTGGTCCTGTCATTTACTGCATGGGTGTACAATATAGAATACTAGTTAAGTATGTCCCCAACCTAACATTCTCTCAGGGAGTTTCCTATCACATTTACACAGAGTTCAGGATCTGTAAAAATTGGGGAATACTTATAAAATCATGTTTCATGTGGAAATTTTCAAAAGGACTAGGCTTAATTTATGTAATCCTAAGTGATGAACCCCCCCCCCCCCCCCCCCCCTCTCTCTCTCTCTCTGACTGTCAAGTTTACAATAAAAACAAACATGTGAATGCCTGTGTGCATTATAGATAAAGATTGTTAAAATCATATATATTGGTGAGCCAGGCTACTTTCAAGTTTGTTTACCTGTGGTAACCCCCACTAATATGTGATGGTTCTAATCTACAGAAGAAATCACACAAATACTATTATGATTTAAAGTTTTCTCATCTCTGTAATTATGAACTTTAGGACACTTGATTTGGAAAAATTAAATGATGAAAAATTGATGATTTTGAATTGGGTCCTGTAACTGGGCCCTCAAATTCCAATACTTGTAGGTCCTGTCAACTGAAGTAAATCAAAAAATATTAAATGTAAATTGTAAATATTCAAATACTTTTGAATTCTTACTTTTTCATCCAATAATCACATATTTTGGCCAAAGTACATGACCACTATTTTATGTAATTAATGTGTGCTTTTCTGTGTTTCAGCTGTATGAGCATCATACTGTGCAAATTACCTAAAGATGGAGTTGACCAAGTTGCTGACTTTGAGGAGGTAAATATTCAGCATTAATAGTGACTACATACACATTGAATACATAATTTTAAATTCAAATTTGAATCCCAGTATTATAAATCCTAAAACAAATTAATAAATGTGGGGAATGTGGTACATTGGGTTTAATTTCTTGGTTATAGAGCCTGCATGGAAACTGAATTCTCTAGAATAATCACAGGAGACCATCCATTTTTTATGCGACATGATGACTTGAAACGTTTTCATCACAACTTCCTAAAAAAAAATTATTACTTCACTTAATTAACATACTCAAAAAGACTAGTTGTTTTGTTGTCAATGACGCACATATATATGTACACATGTGTATGAGCTCAGTATCATTTGTAAAAATGATTAATTCTAATTAGGTCAATGTTGAGAATCACTCAAGTGACCTACATGTTGCTATTTGTGTGCGTCAGTCATCATAAGACGTTAATTGAACATTAATATTTTTTTCTTGATAACCACCCTTCGAATTCTTTTCAAATTTCTTTTAAACATCTTTGGGACAAGGGGAATTAACATAGATTGTAAATCTAAGGACTCTGGATTGACGGTACTTTTAAAAATGCTCTATACCAAAATTGAGAATTTTGTTTTAGAACCAGGGTTTGATTTCTTCAATTTTATGGGGAAAACTTTTTCAGATATACACTTCGTTAAATTGTAGAGTTGGGGAAGGAGGGGTATAAGTGTATTTGACATTTATTTGTGTCCAAATTATGCAATTAATATTGAGGATTTCAGTAGTAGTCTGTTTTTAAAACAACAGACACCTAGAATTAAGAGCACAATGAAAGCATACATGTGATAAGGAGGGGGGGGGGGGGGGGGTGACTTCATAATAATGCCTAAAAATTCTTAACAAGTAAATTTTAAGAAAAATTTTACACTAGAGATGCCAATTCAAGATAATTAACATGCTTTGTTTATTGGCATCTGGTGTACAATACATTTAGCAACAAGTAGTGTTGTTCATTGTGAAACGATAAATTGATAATGTACATGTATGCGTTGGTTGTACATGTGTTTTAGGCATATCTTATTGCATGTTTTGTTGTGTTTGGTTGTCGAAAATATTGATAGAAATTAATAATGAAGAATTGCTGATATACTAAGGACATCATGATTCTGATCTAAAGAAATTGAGGACTAGTTAATATTTACATACTTTGTTACATCATGACCATACATTGCTTGCAAGAAAAACACACATGGGCCACATACATGTAATCAGTGACTAAGACATTTTTGTTCAGTTATACTGTTTTCAAGTCATTACACTTAATTCTTAGAAAAATTCCTTAACTGGCAATTGATTGCAATCAGAAATTGCAAATTTTCTATTTATTCCTTACTTGACACCATCGAATGACAGTAATGTGATGCACGCTCCCTGTAATCAGGGGGAAATAACTCGTATAGCATTGTGAAAAATGTAGCTCATTGATTATTCATATACATTTGAAATATTTTATGGTTATACAAGATTTTTTACAATAACTATTGAAAAAGACTCTAACACAATTTATGTTCATGTTAAATCATTGACATCACAGGAGGGTGCAACTACCTTAAATAAAGCTGAATGCTTATGAAGGAAAAACAGAAAG
The DNA here is from genome assembly GCF_947568905.1 of Ostrea edulis. Taxonomy (NCBI): domain Eukaryota; kingdom Metazoa; phylum Mollusca; class Bivalvia; order Ostreida; family Ostreidae; genus Ostrea; species Ostrea edulis. Next base: position 12,800,382 of record NC_079172.1, read on the forward strand.
GGGTACCAAAATTGCGAATTTCGAAAACACAGGGTTGTGAATGTGGGTCCAAAAGAGTCATATAGTGTATAACATGGATTTTGTAGCCCTTAGAGCTATAGTGATACTTTGAATTTTTTTAAATTTGATTAATACTCAGGTAACCAATAAGGTTTGTGGACATCTTGTTAATTTATGAGTATTAACACTATTAATAGCTCTTCAATACAGCATAAACACATGTATACAAACTGTATCAAAACATAACATCCTTTAGGCCAATTCAACTTAATTAGGTCACCAAAAAGTATGGGGCAGACTGTGGGAAGATTTTACTTTTTAATTTTTATTTTCTGAGAAATATATTGATGACAAACGAGTTTTTGTCAACAGAAGTGCATAATTTAATGCCAGATATATAAATCTATGTTATTTCACAGATGATTTTTGAGGGGCGGGTGGGCGGGCATGATAATCTATCAACTAAGTAATTAATTAAGTGGTAAAATTACTATTTTAGCATCATGAATGATCTTGTACATGTAAATTTAGTTTAATCAAATTGAATTAGGTGTGTACTGTATGAAAATGTGAAAAATAAGATGAAATTTTCATTATTTGTTCAACACATTTTTTAGAACTTGAAGAGCAGAAGATGCATTCCATGACTCTTATGTGATATAGAAGACAAAGAAGAGCTCTTGAGAATGGAAAAAAAACTGCGAGTTTTACAGTCAATGAACACACCTCACGACACAAGTCCATCCTGATTCAGTAAACTATTCTTCTAAGGAAACACCATGACTTAGTTAAGATCAAGTTTTGGTGTCAGAAGACTAATGTAACTAAAACATTGCAAAATTAACCTGCAAGTGTCTTATGTGAGCTACTGAGTAAGGATTCATTACTGAACAGTTGAAGGAAAATCACTATTATAATGATTTTTAAAAAAAGATGATTGTGTTGTTTGGATAACATTGTGATCCATGTTTGTTGAATAAACAACTTTGCAAAAATGAGTTGTTCTGTGTTAATATTATAAATTTACTAATTTCTGGTATGTCAACATAGATTACAGTAACACTGAACAAACTTCAATAAATTTTAAAGTTTCATGCAGTTTCTGCAGTAGAAAATGACACCTATTGATTTTCTGGTCCAAAGGTCACCAGGTGCAATACAATACTCTGTACAATTGATGTCTGACCAGTTTCTTCAGAACCCTTTGATTGATAGTGATATTTCATACAGGGGTTGGTCACTGGTAGTATATGACCCCCATTGATTTTTAGGTCAAAAGATTAAAAATGGCAGGAGCCTCCGTGGCCGAGTGGTTGGAGCATAGCGTTCAAAATGACACGGCCTCAGTCGGCACGGGTTCGAATCCCGCTCGCGCTGGTATTAAGTGAGAAAGTTTCCCAATTTACTTTCGGAAGGTCGGTAGTCTCTTCCCAGGTACATTGTATCTGGGTTCTCACTTTCACCAATAAACACTGGGCACCACCAGAAAACTGAAAAATTGTTGAGTGTGGTGGAAAATATCAATAAATCAATCAATTAAAAATGACTAGGTGCAATGTAGCTAGTACTCTATGCAATGGTGTCCCCCCAATATCTTGGGCCTGTTGTTCAATTATGATATTTCATATGTTGGTTGGTTATGAATAGTAGATGACCCTAATGATTTCAGGTCAAAGGTCAACAAATACAATGCAGTACAATGAACAATTTATTGGTATCTACCCAATATCTTGAGAAGACTTTTTATAGTTATTGATAATAGTTTACATGACAATACAGTACATGTAATATAGCTCGTTTATGGAAATGATTGCAAAATCTACTTGGTGTTTGGGGAGGGGGGGGGGGGGGTTCTACTGGATTACAGTTTATGTTTACATGGATTTTTTTAATCACTCTAATTAATTTTTATTAATATGTTAAACTTCTCCATGTTTATTTTTGAAATATCAATTGCTCATATTGTTCATTTTAACTGAAAATGGTGTAGGTTGTATTATTTGTCATTAGTATGAATTTTTGGCAAAATGCCCAAATCTACAGTTTTCGTACAACAATAGATCAATTGTACTACATTTCACCATTAATCTTTTTATATAAATTAGGAGTCTTTGATATGGACACCCTTTGATGACAGTTGATTATGTTGTATGTATTTTCCAAATTATCTACATTCATCAACGAAATCCAACAAAAAATCCCGTTTTGGCAAAATGCCCAAATCTACAGTTTTCTACTACAATAGATCTATTGCACTACGTTTCACCATTAATCTTTTTATATACATTAAGAGTCTTTGATATGGACATCTTTTGATGACAGTTGATTATGCTGTATGTATTTTCCAAATTATCTAAATTTATCAACGAAATCCAACAAAAAATCCCGTTTTGGCAAAATGCCCAAATCTACAGTTTTCGTACTACAATAGATCTATTGCACTACGTTTCACCATTAATCTTTTTATATACATTAAGAGTCTTTGATATGGACATCCTTTGATGGCAGTTGATTATGCTGTATGTATTTTCCAAATTATCTAAATTCATCAACGAAATCCAACAAAAAATCCCGTTTTGGCAAAATGCCCAAATCTACAGTTTTCATGCTACTACAGATCAATTGCACTACGTTTCACCATTAATCTTTTTATATATATTAAGAGTCTTTGATATGGACATCCTTTGATGGCAGTTGATTATGCTGTATGTATTTTCCAAATTATCTAAATTCATCAATGAAATTCAACAAAAAATCACTTTTTGGCAAAGTGCCAAATTATAATACATTGGTACAGCGGTCAGTAACACACTCTTTACCATAGGTGGATATAGATATCATAAATAAGGAGGGAATTTTATGGGGAATCGAGATTTATGGAGAAAATTAGTTGTCTTTTTCAATTTTTTATATACCACAAGGACAAAACATGGGCAAAACGGACTGAATTTTGCAGTTCAATTAACCCTCAGAGACTGCTGTCGGTTTCCATGGCAACGGATGGTAGAAATTCGGTGGTGGGGTTGAAATTATGTAAGATGGTGCAAGTAAAGTTAATACTGTGAAAATCAAAGAAATCTGTGACATTGAGTGGCCAGACCCTATCTGATTTCTTTGATTTTTACATAGAATTGATCTTAACATTTAGAAAGCAATTTTTTGTATAGGAGTACTCCTCATAATCATAATGATGTATATAAATTTAAAAATACAAACGCTTTTTAAATTCTGCACAACCGAAGCTTTCATCCTTTTATTAAATACTTCAAACAGATCCTGTAACACAACAGATATGAATTCCTCCGACATAGAAGCTTTTCAAACTAACGCCCGAGTTTTCTCTGGTGGTATGGATAAAGTACAGGTGATTGACTACTACAACACCTGGGATGGTTATGAGCTGGTAAGTACTACTGCACACTTATAAAGAACAAGTTAAATATATTAGTATATATATAAATATATATATATATATTACAAAACAATCTATAAATTAAACGAACTATTACTATAAATGATAATATCCCTTATCATTGTGCAGTAAAAAAGTCTATATCTTTATTGAATTGGAAGTTACAATAGAAATAAGATATGTTTGGTGTTTGTAAAACACTGATGTCCCCGAATAGCCAAGGTAATCTAGGTACAAAAAGAAAGGTCTTTGCCACAAGGAATACACATGTGAAATATGAAAGCCATATCACCATCCATTCAAAAGTTATGGCCAAAGTTAAAGGGGTTTTTTCCCCGACAAATAGAAAAACAGACAAAAACTATATACCCCGAATAATCTCTGATTACGGAGGCATAAGGGCTATACAAGGCATGAAAAACGTTCAATATTGTACGTAATCAAAGATATTCAAAACGACTCCGATTGTGCTTTTATTCATTTGGGGTGAAGAAAAAAATCTGTATCTTTACATCTCGCAGGCTTCTCCTAGATCTATGTCAATCAACCACTACACTCCTTACTTCAAATAATTCCTGGCCGATATGTCAAATTGATAAAGGGGTCTTCTGTTTAGAAAAGTGTCATCATTTGAAAAGGAGAAATGTTCATCAAGAAAAAGAAAAAAAAAAACAAAAGGATCTTTTTGATACATTATCTTTCCTGTAACCAAATAGGCTTTTAGAGCGATTTTTCTCATTTTCTAATTTCTAGGACCTACAGCCTGGACGCTACAATGGACCGGCCTACACTGCTGAAGCCGTGGACCGAAGCTTCCCCAACAACAAAGATAAGATCCGGATCTTAGACGTGGCCGCAGGCACCGGCCTGGTGGGGGACGAGGTAATTCTAAAAGGCCGCCTGTGCGCCTTTACATTCTGTAAACAAGGAAATTTAGGCGCCTTGTTACATAGACACTAATAATTCAACAATTCCAATATGGTTAATGTATCTATAATGGCGAAACACAATATCTTGTGCAACGTAAACTATTTGATTTCATCCCAGATGAAATATTTAGTTCATTCTTGATTAATTTACTCTCGGACATCTTCAGTTGACCTTATTTGTTTAATTATTAATGCATGCATTGCGCTTGGCTTTTTCACACGTGGTCGGTAAGAAAACAATGGATGATGTCGGTATAAGTTCTTTTACTGCAGATAAAGGAATAAGGATCTGTCTGACTAAATTCATTATTCTAGGTGGTATGCTCATAAGACAGTCATGTGGTCAGCACTTGACTCATTTCGGAAAGAAAGCTTGTAAGAAGACGATCTGTCGTCAAGGGATTGTCACAAATTTTTGTCTCATCAAAATTTGACACCATTTATTCTATACTTACACGAGGAGAGAATCCGGAATCCCAAAAATCGCTACCTCAAATTTTCATGCATATCCATTGTACTATATTTTATGGACTTTGAATTTTACAATCTAGATTTATCATATTTATTAGTGTGCTCAATATTCCACTATCACCTGCATATGGTGTTTATATCTCTCAACAGATTCGATATGCAAAAGCTTGTTCTGTGTATGATCAGTGTTTAAATCGAAGCAGACTACTGACAAACAAGTTGATGGTGCAGGGGTTTCAACACTCTCGTTTAAAGTCAGCAATTCACAAATTCTGTGGTCGTTATAACGATCTTGTTTGCCAATACAATCTATCATTGGGTCAAATGCTGTCTGACATGTTTCATACCGATTGTTAGGTCGTTCCTGGCACACTGATTTTGACTACGAATAACTCCATTCACCTTATCAAGATATAGAGCTCATGGCGGGTGTGACCGATCGACAGGGGGTGCTTTCTCCCCCTAGGCACCTGATTCCACCTTTGGTATAGTCAGTGGTCCGTGTTTGCCCTACTCTTAATTTTGTATTCTTTATAGGAGTTATGAGATTGGTCACTGTTCGTTATTTTCACCTTTCATCTCAATCGATAGGGGAAATATCATGGTTTGTTTAAATACCCAATACCTGCTTGCACCGACAATATATATATATAAAAAAAAAGCAATGTACTTTCTACCGTTTTTAACCACAGAAAATTTCCTCAATCACCCAAAATGGAAGACGCTCTTTCATTGGTTGATTCAATTTCCTTAAACTACTTACGCACATCCTAACTTGACTCAAGCAAATTGAATTGACCAATGAGAGTGTGTCTTTCATTTTGATATTTGGAGAAAAGTTTGAAATTCATGCATTCTCATATTGCATGTCTTGACTTTTTGCTTTACTGTTTAACTTGTTTGATCCAATTACAAAATTTTGTAATTATTCCAGATAAACCCCTTTTTCTGTTCTCCGATTCCTGTTTTTGCTTTCTTTCCTTTCTCGTCAAAACGTGATCGCTATTTGTTGTTAACTTGTATTGATGAGAGAGGAATTCATTTCAACAATTCAAATCGTATGTTTTCACTCATATTTTTGTTTCTTTAGATAAATTCAGTTTAAACTAAATATAAGAAATAAACATAATTTTAGAAAATAGATGAGGGTAGGAACTGCAACGCTTTACGCCACCATACTTGTCTTGAAACGCAAACGCACTTCTGAAGCGTTGCGTATTTTTGAAAATAACATCTATATTTTTTAAAATAGTATATTTATTTGTAAATTGCCACTTCGCATCCAGTGCACATAGCTAAAGGTTTACGAAACGAGCCGATATGCAAAATGTGGTTGTTCCTACAATACTGTTATTCAAAAATCAGAAATATATTGTACATAAACAATGTATGCTATAATTAACATGTATATGTCACAGCTGCGAAGGCCTTTTATCACGAGCTACCTGCGAATGTAATATTGTTAACTTTATGCATTTGGGGACCATATCCTAGCATATCTTAAAAATAGTACTATTCACTACTTAGTCATTTGTTTTTCGTAGCGGAATTATTTTCAGAATTCGTGGGGGTTTTTTTTAGAAGGGGAGGGCTCATAAAACACTGTTTCACTGTCATTTCATGCTTGCAGTTGGTCACGCGAGGTTTCAGAGAAGTCCATGCTTTGGACCCCAGTGAAAGCATGCTCATGAAAGCAAAGAAAAAGAATATATACAAGAAGTTTTACTGCGAGTTTGTGAATCCGGAACCATCACCAAACATCGATAATGGTAAGTAAATAACAAATGATCCATAAAATAGGGTGAAATCCACTCCCCCATCACCACTTACACACACACACGCAAACACACACATGCACACAAACACACACACACACACACAAGAGCAAGCTCGCTTTTGGCAACATTTTTGAGATTCACAAAATAAATCTGTGAAAACTTCTCCAATATAGTTCCCTCCACTTTGATATTGCTTGACATATATACTTACCTTTTCTCTTTGGATGACGTCTGTAACTAAATTTTGATTTGATACCAATCAGATGCATACCACTGTGTCGTCTGCTGCGGTGGATTCGGAAGCGGCCATATACCTTCAGGCGCCCTTAAAGAATTAATACGAATAACAAAACCAGGTAATGTTTACTGGAGAATGAACCATATCATCTCAACTTTGAGTGAATACAATAGATTAGGCAGTTATCATGCGTTATGTAAATGAAAATTATATTATTTTATAAATCATATCAATAGTTATTTTAACGCTGGATGGCAAATCTGTTGTAAATTATTTTTAATATTATGTTTACTTACCCTGTTTTGACAGGCGGCATGGTGATTATTGTGATGAGAGAGGAATACTTGAACATTCCCGAGTATTGCGACAGCCTGGAACCGATGATGAAACAGTATCAGAACGAGGGGCTGTGGATATGTGTGGAGAGATCTGTGGTCCATAAATATTTCTGTGACAAACATGGGGTCATTTTCCGATTCAGGGTTCTCCATCGCCATTTATAGTTAAACTTCTGAACATCGTCGTACTGCAGAAACACTGGTGGTATTGGTTTTAATCAATCACCCATTAATTAACTTAATTATGGTACTTAATCACCATTACCTCCATGCTTTCTGTGACCAGCATACCATTTATCACTATGTGATTTTCCGCTTTCGGGCTGATATACCATGACATGAACTTTCTTTGATCTCGATCCACGAGAGCTAGTCTTTCTGGGGTGATGTAAATGTACATTGTATATTGAAAATTGTATATTTGTCGTATGTACATGAGTTTGTCATACAATTGTCGTGTTTTGACAGTTGTTTGAACATTTGCATTGTTGTGTATAATAAAAATTCGAAGTGCAATAAAATTGAATCTTGTGCTTTTTTACATCTACAAGAGAGAGAGAACGCCAGTTTCGAGATCCGTCCGAGTTATTTCCGTTTGGAGAACTCTCGAACATAATAAGGCGCGAAACAATTTGTTTACATGCGGGAGTGGGACAAATTGTCAGTGTTGCATAAGTGAATCTGCTCAGTAAGTCTCTCATACGCAGTTTAATCCCTCAAATTCGACTGATACACAAACTAAGTAAATGATAAGTATTCAGGGAGTAATTAAATACATGGAATTCTTATTATATCACGTTAAATTTCGTTGCTCGTACATATTATATCCAGAAAATTGCTTGTAAATATGACATTGTTTTTATGTTTCCACTTTAGTAAAATATTTCTTTCGATAGTATTTTGTACTTCCTACATTTATATACTTAAAGAGAAACCGCTTTTGATACATTTCACTGTCTTCCCCCACGGACTGTAGGTCCACTCTGTCCCACTTCAGCATTAAACGTTCCACTAAATGCACCTCCTACACAGAAGAGCTCTTTATCTCGAAACTGGCGTATTAATACTATTATACTGTTTTTACGATTTTCAGACTTCATTACATTTTTTTTCAGTATAATGCAAAAAGGGTTACGCAAGGGCACTTTGAGAGTAAGGACAAGGGCTCTTCTTGCGGTAAATGAGCATAACAAGGCCATTGACATTCGATTTAAAGACACTTGATACAAACAAAAAGGATGCATGGGTAGATTATGCAGTTACTCCCGATCGCACCGAAGTACAATGCCTGGTACAAATTTATTGCTTTAAAAATGTCTATTCAATGAAGGTAAAGGGGGATAATTAAGGTCTGTTAGACAGAACCCCACAATAATGCGCCTTTAAGTCAAGAACCTAATACTAAAACCGATGTAGCTATTTGGCAATTTTGATAAGCGTTGCTTGTTACGGTATCCTTTGCGCAATATTCATGGTTTCTGGGGCACTTGACTGCGGCTTCCTAAAGGAGCCACCCACATTTTAAGCGCTTTCAATTTTTGTGGAGCGAAGACCCGACGACAAATAGATGAAAAAACAACCTCTAAACTGCCACCTTCTGCAGTGTGGCCATATTTATTTCACTGTATGAATGTAAGAAATCGGTTACTTTTCCCTCCCCCGTATCACAGGTGAACTGTCTATTGAAATGTAAATGTAAGGGGGAATTGATAATTCTGTTTTGTTTTAACATATTTTATTATACATGCATATATAAAAGGACTGGGAACAAGTTCTTATACAACTTACTAATACACGTTCTTCTCATTAACGTCATGCAAGATTTATAAAGATAAACAGAGGAAAGCTTGATCAGCGAGATGTATGATATGATTGTAAAGGAGGTATTTCTTCATAGTTAAATTATGACAAATAAAATATATCAGATTCAAAAACAAATTTATAAATTGCTGGAAAAAATAAAGCACAGTTCATGCCATATGAAAATAAGTCACCAGCCCATAGTCAATTCAATTCAATTTATTCGCTCAAACCATGTTAAACGGTACATATAATACATGCAAGAAAAATCGTCAGAGGTTCATAAATGGAACAATGTTACTTTCTTAGATACCAGAGGGGAACATAAAATACAATGTATGTATAAACATAATAGTAACACGTTTAAGAGGTAGCAGAAGAACAATTACGAAGAACAACAGACAATCTCAAAAATATGAGAAATAAAAACACAGAGGTTTCGTAATATTTTCATTTCTTGAGTTGACAATAGATTAGAAAACTTCAAAATATTTGGTCTTTCATTAAAAAAAAAATTGTCTATGTATTTTTCCTTAAGTGATGAAATTGAACCAGAACGTTATATAAGATACTTAGGTGCATATTTGGATGAAACTCTCAATTTTAAGGAACATATAAAAAGGAAATGCCGAACAGCTAAGATCAATTATCTTAGGATTAAAAGTATTCGCAAATATTTGACAAAGGAAGCTACAGAAATTTTGGTTTTATCTTTAGTAATTTCTCATTTGGACTATTTTAATGTGATTTTATACGGCATAGCACAGACTGAAATATGTAAAAAGCAAAGAATCCAAAGCAGGGGTGCGAAACTGGTATTAAATCGTAAGTTTGACAGCTCTAGGGATGCTCTCATTGACCTACATTGGTTACCTATCGATTCTAGAATATCATTTAAATTATTGATATTCATGTATGTCATGTATTTAACACAACTTTTAACGGAACAGGTACCAAACAAAAAGTTGCGCTCCGCTCACTCTTCTGAGAGTTGCAACATTGTTCCTTTTAACAGGCGTAACTTTCTGTGATAGAAGTTTCGGAACCATTGGTCCGAGACTGTGGAACAGTTTACCGGCTGAAATAAGAGTCTAAATATTTACATACTTTTAAAGCCAAATTGAAAACACATTTGTTTATAGACAGTTTTAATGTACATGTTTTTAGTTTAGTATATGTAGAGTGTGTTTGCATGTATATGATGTATTGTTTATTCTTTTAAAACTTTTTATATTATACATGTACAACGCCATTAAATACTTTTTGTAAAATTAGGCGTTAAATCAAATGAAAACAGTTTCAGTTTAAGTGTGAAAAAGTTGGATACTGTAAAATAAAATAGAATTCATCTTCTATTTCTCCTTTATTACAAAATTTACCTATAGTCTTTCATTCTGGGGAATACAGACCATCTTCCTGTCTTTATGGGTAAACGGTGATTTGAAATGCGAAATTTCAAAAATAATTTTCTTAATTTTACAGGCAAAGTAAGTACATATATCTCTAAACCAAAACAATGTTTGAAAAGTTTGTAAACCTGGCCCTTAAAAGAGTCATCAACATCAGAAGACCACTTCTGAATAAATTGATCTTTCAAAATCAGGTTAACTGTTGTAGATAACCATTTAACATTTACGCAATAACCTTGCTCCTTTCAAATATTTGAAAGTCCACACATGTTTAAAAATTTTTGAATACATTTAATCCAAGGGTTTTTATATCCAACTTTGTCATATTGGGTACAAAAATATCTATAAACAGTATTAACAATTTATTTTCTGAGTATAACAATTTTGCCCAGTATAACAATTTTGCCCAGTATGTAAGCATTCTTGTATAAACCTTGATATACATCGGAAAACGCCCATATTCTCCATATATCATAAAATTAGGAGTTGAGCTTTTCAAATTAAAAATAGTTTTCAGAAATTTTAAATGTACACGTTCATGCAATTATATCTAGATTTTCATAACCCCATATTTCACATCCATAAAGTAAAACAGGTACAACCACTTTATCAAATAGATTAAGTTGACATTCTACAGATGAAATAGACTGTCTAATTTATCGTATCACACCGTACATAGCTTTTTGCGCTTGTTCACATAAGTGCTCTTTAGCTTACAAACTGTTCCGCTCCTTGTTAGTATAATTCCTAAATATTTCAATTCTTTTACATTTTCTATACTAATATTGCTATAATAAAACTCTTTCTTTAGCAATGGACCTTTGGGAAAAATCAATATATTTGTTTTATCCACATTTACATTAAGCTTCCACTGTTTACAATGAATATGTAAAGCATTCAGAGCATTTTGTAAACCCTCGGCACTCTCAGCCATTAAAACAGTGTCATCAGCATAAAATAGAATCAACATTTTCACGTACACCATTAATTCATCTTTAATTGCACTCTCCATACTCTAGTCCAACTATGTATTTTCCTAATAAAATTTTTCCTAGGTCATCAATATATAAGGAAATAAAAATGGAGATAAATTTTCTCCTTGTCTTACACCGACGATACATTCGAAGTACATGTACTCTAAAGAAGTGCTATTTAATTTTAATACCAATATACATATTTCGGATATAGTTAAAACACTTTCCATTTATTCCATTCTTTATCATCTTACTCCAAAGGTCATTTCTCCAAACAGTGCCGAAAGCCTGATTAAAGTCGATAAATGCACAAAAAAGTTTCTTTTTTCTTTTCAATAAAAAATCTGAAAGAAATTGCGGAGTCAAAATGTGGTCTAATGTTGAGTATTTTTTTCTAAAACCTGCTTGATTTCTTCGATGAGACCTACTTCTTCAGCATATACCTCTAGTCGATTGCTTAAAATACAGGGTTGAAAATTGCCTACACAACTAAGTAAAGATATTGGGCGATAATTTTCAGGCTGAGTTAGATCACCCTTGTTTTTATAAATTGGTTTCACAACACCGATTTACCATTCATCTGGTACAAACCCATTGCAAAAAGTTATATTATAAAACTTTTTATACAGATTCAGATTCTTTATCTCTTTAAGCTATAGAGCTCATCGGTTATACATGTAAATACAAACTATTTACAAATATATACGTATAAGACAGTAGAGGGTGAGTAGACATACAAATACAATTTTGACGACATAAAATCAATGCATTTCAGCATACATATAACAAAACACGTGAATAATATGTCGAAGCAAGTACAGAATTCATGAATTACATGAAGATCGAAACTTTGTAGCCTGTTGTAGGAACATTCCTAAATTATTGAGTTCTTTTGTATTATTTACACTAAGAAGCTTTACTACTTTGAAGACACTGGGTTTCTTGTAATAATTTTTTTGATATTTGATATATTTTTTGGATATTTTCTTAAAACGTTATGAAAAGGACATTTTGAAATAAAATGAAATTCGTCTTCTAACTCAATTAGATTACAAAATGTACAAATCCTATTACTTCTTGGAATATTTCTATACCTGCCCTTCTCAATGTTCAGAGTGTGAAGACGTCCGAAATTTTGTTACATATTTCTTTCCATTGGGATCAATCGGTTTTTTAAGACAGAACTGTAAACGAAATTTATCAATAAGGTGTTGATATAAAAAAAAAAAAACATTTTTGTGAATTTAAAAAAGACGAAGAAATACTTTGCTTATGTATATCTAACAATTTTTAGCTCTTCTGAGCCAAAGGCTCAAAGAGCTAATCATATGGCCATATGTCTGGCGTGCGGTGTGCGTCAACTTTTTGGAAACAGGGCTATATCTCAAGAAACCCTTGGCCAATTTTTGTCAAATTTGTCACAGGATATCCTTGGCCCAAGGGCTTTCATTTGTACAAAAACTAGAGTTGTGACCCTTTAACAAGGGGAGATAATTAGGAAAATGCAAACAAAAGTAGTGGTTGCTAAAAAATCTTCTTCTCAAGAACCACTGAGCAAATTATCACCAAACGTATGTATAAGAATGAGGATAGGTTGTAGATAAAAAATTGTTCAAGGCATCATCCTGGGGCAAAGGGTGTGGTCTCAAGGTCACTTCAAAGTTGACCTTAAATTTTGTTTTGTTATAACTTTGATATTTTGCTAAATATAAGGACTAGGATCATCAAATTTTGTCAGTTGATGCATCTTAGGACCTAATATCATGTTGTCTCAAAAGTAGGTCATGGTGACCTACTTTTTGAATTTCGTAGGTAATTATTATTAAATGGATTTTGATACATATCTTGGACATTTTTGAGCCCATGATCATCAAAAGTTGTCAGTTGATGGATCATGGGACCTTAAAGTGCGTCATGTAAAAAGTATGTCACCATGACCTACTTTCTGAATTTTATGGCTAATCATTTATGAATACATTTTAGGTTGTTATTTCAGATACCGAGAGGTTTAGAATCATCTAATCTTGTAAGTTGATGCGTCTAGAGGCCTCAAAACATATCTATTAAAAAAATGTAGGTCACAGTGACCTACTTTTTGAATTTTGCAGACATTCAAATTTCACATTTTCAATTTTAGATGCATATTTTGGACACTATGAAAGCTAGGATCATCAAACTTTGTCAGTTGATGCATTTTGAGTCTTCATAGTTTGTTGACCAAAAAGTAGGTCACCGTGAACTCCTTTTGGAATTTGACGGCTATATTTTAATATTTCAGAGACTATTTGACTTACAATTATCAAACTTTGTCTGTTGATCCATGTTGAGTCTTCAGAGTGTGTTGACTAAAAAGTAGGTCACCGTATCCTATTTTTGGATTTTGACGGCTATATTTGAATATTTCAGATACTATTTGACTAACAATCATCAAACTTTGTCAGTTGATGGGTCTTGAGTCTTCAGAGTGTGTTGACCAAAAAGTAGGTCACTGTGACCTACTTTTGGAATTTGACGTTTATATCTGAATATTTTAGATACTATTTGACTTCAATTATCAAACTTTGTCAGTTGATGCATCTTGAGTCTTTGGAGTGTGTCGACCAAAAAGTAGGTCACTGTGGCCTTCTTTTGGAATTTGACGGATATATTTGAATACTATAAGACTTGTCAGTTGATGCATCTTGAGTCTTCAGTGTGTCGACCAAAAGTAGGTCACCGTGACCTACTTTTGGACAGTTACATTTATATTTTCAGGTACTATTTGATTTAACATCATCAAACTTTGTTAATTGATGAATCTTGGTTAGTGAGAATTTTTGTCTGTTCTACAATGTATCAGAAGAGCGATTCTAGGCCCATGGGCCTCTTGTTGTTCAATTACAGTGTATGTATTCTGGCCACTTCCTGAGTCTTCCCACAAATGTGTTAATCCCAAGTCAGAAAATTTTGAGTCGTTATAAAAGTAGTTCGTTACATCAAATGAGTTCATGTTTCAAAACTACAGGGAATGAAAATCACTTTGCTGTAACCGTGATTTACTGTACATACCCTACTACACTGATGATTGGATCACCACATAAAGCTTGGCCTGTATACCACAAGACACGTAGCTTACAGAGAATTGACATCCATGAGAATGATCCCAGGCTGTATATACATGTACCAGGAAGCCTATAAAGAAAGCTTAAAGGCGACCAACAACCATCCAAAATCCAGGGAGAACATTTCAGTTGATGAGAAATGTGGTAGTGCACTTTCATCAAACACCGCAAGACAGGCTGATGAATGTGGCAACTGACAAACCCACACAGAACAGAAGCAACACAAACCAGGAAGTTTGCAGAGACCTTACCGAAATCCCGACAGACGTGATGCCTGTTACACCCCAAATCGTCACCCCATCCCATCCTAAATCGTCGCCCGGTATCCCAAATCGCCCCAGCGACGATTTGGGACAAGATTGCACTATCATTGGGGACGACGATTTGGGATGTACTATAGTACACTAGACCTAACAACCCCATGTTCAGCAGAATGACACTAGAACAAAAGGCAACACGATTTATTGTTAGACACATCTCTCTGTGGTCATAATAAAAAAAAAATTTAAATAATACAATAGAACAAGTAGAAGACGAATTAGAAGATTAAAATGCTGTAAGGTCCAGAGAACGTTTTGTGGTCATAGCTAAATCACAGAAGAAGAAGAAAGAGGAGAGGAGGAGTTTACAAACAAGGCCAGTTTGTATGTAAATGATGTTTCCAAATACAGTGAAGTTACAGCAAGGGAGGAGGACAATTTGGGGTGTGAGGTTATGCCCAAATCGTCGCCGGCGACAATTTGAGGTGTAACAATGCCCACATTGCTTTACTCAACAAATGCCGATGGAAATGACACATTATCTATAGTTAACCTGCCTACAATTCATTAAGCAGATTAGTACAATGTACATTGTATATTCAAATTTGGTATTTACATTCACCGACTCTTTCCTCTTATATTTCTTCTGAAATCGACATTGCTTTCAAGTCAGTTGCAAATGAGTTCAATGCGGGTGGGTTTTTTTTTTTTTTTTTGGTACCACCTGTCTGCGTAATCATTACCCAATATTGAGCATTATCAAGGTCAATGGGTGCATTGGCTGTTCCGTTTAACATAACGCATTGGTCAACCACATATTTTAGTATTTAAACCTAGTTCATATTTTTAAAAAATACATATATATAAAACAATAAAATGTCTTTCTTTGTTGTTTCATCGTGTGATAAAGGTAGCAATCACTGCAGGAAAAAATTGCATAACCCACCAAGGTTGGGTTATGAATTTTTTCTGCAATGCTTGCTACCTTCATCACCCAATGAAACGAGGAAAGTATTTTATTGTTTAAATGAACTGAGAAAACCCTTTACAGGACTGAGGATTTCATCATTTGGTTATACCTTAAGTATGTCTGAACCCATTTTTTCAGTTGATGTGAAATGTCTCTGGATTGTTTGCAATGACCTAGTGTTTTTGCTGTCAGAATACAAAAAAAAAAAAAAAAACAATTCCTTCTCCTCTTTTAAAGAATATTTATTCATTAAATTTCCTTCAGTCATATGAAAATGAAATAAATTATGTCATAAAAAAATCACAACACCAACAATGAGTACATTAAATGAAATGATTGTCAACCTAACGGTGTCCATTCCGTCTACAATAGACGAAATAAAATCCAAAAAGTCACACGAAATAACTAAAACACATCCGTCAATAAATACAAATATTGTAATTCTCTTCATTCAAATGAAACAAACATCCAATCACCAGAGATAATCTTTTGTCTTCCTTACTTAATCTCATGTTCATTACATGAATCATCCAAAGAGAGATGTTAAAGGCAGGGGAAATAATGGAGAGGGCAGACTTCTTCAGAAACTTGTATGTCTATGTATGTGTATCTAAAGCTGAGTATTTCTAGATATAAAACATGGTGTACTCATGTATTCCATTGGTACCGAACAACCCAGCCCAAATCACAGGATAATGTTTGAACAAAATTCATGTCCGTATTCAGATGTAGCTTTCACTGCTCTTGTCAGTCACAACATAACATGTGATGTTGTACATATATCATACAAATTCAGTAATTCGTGTTTGTTGGAGATACACAGTGCCTTTTAAATAGCTGAGGACGTATAAAACTGCGTAGAGACTTGGATCAGCAAAGACGTCAATTTTGTTGATATTTTGAATTTTTGCAACATGGAAATTGCCAAATAAATTCAAAACATGACAAAAAATAAACAATCTTCAATGCATGACACTAGATCTGGAAAGTGCAAAAATTAATATCCTAAATCTTTGAGAACTACATTCAGTAACAATCCCCTTCTAGTAAAGAAATACCATTGAACATCTTTGTTTAAAATGATGAAAGGCACCATAACAAATACTAATAGATATATACAAATAACTATACAGTTCTCGCTCACCATGGAAAAATGGTATAAAAATAGTGCAAAATTGTATTATGCCTGATCAGTATTTTTTTTGTTTTTTTTGCATCTTGAATTATGAAATAATTCCAATGATATTGCTGTTCTTATTGCAACAATTGCATAATCATGTAAAATAATGTTGTAAAAAAATATACTTCACTGATATCAACATTTATCATCAAAAAAAAGAGTATTTACACAAATGTGCAAGTAAGTAAAGGTTTCAATAAATGACAAATATTGACATACACATGTACATTGAATATTAAATTTCTATTCACATGGGAATGTCAATATACATATAATCTTGCATATGTAACCATAATGAGCAAGATTCATCAAGAAAAAGCGAGGGAGGGATGTCAAGAAAGATTGTGGAGTTACTTCCCTTACGCTAATCAAATCTGACACATGTACCAGTTGGATTTCTTAACAATAATCTCTTTAATAGCAAAACTGTTACACCACCAGTTCTCATGAATATGTAAAAAATATAGACACACTAACAAATAATGTACAGGTATGTATACATTTTCAATTTCTCTCTTTTCATACCAATTTCTCGAGGTAAAGCTTAGAGAGATTGAAGGTCATGGATTTCAATTTGAGTAAATAAAAATAGGTAAAACTATAGCACATCTGCTCACTAATGCAAAAATGTTGGTTGTCAATTTCTGACAGAATAGAGCATTGTCATTAAAATCCATAATTCCTTAAATAACTTCATAAATTTCTATACTTCACACATATTACACACACACACACATACATACATACATACATATAAAATCTCTAAAATAAAATCTAAGATAGACAACAATAGATTTAAAAAATCATATATATTCTAGTCAGGTAAACAAGAATTTACATTTGAGTTTGTAAATTTATATACATATATATACAGTTTTACAAAAACAATGTAGGGATATGTATTGTGAATATCTGTAGCCTGTTGAGAAAAGTAATTACATTAAATTAAAAGTTGTAGTATTGATACCAACATACACGTTTTCAGATGTATGGACATTCAAGTATAAGAGTGACTTCAATGGTTAATAAAAATGAAGCAAACTTTTACATTACATACACACATAACAATTTCAAAAACCTGCGAGTCACACTTCATAAAAATAAAAAAAAAGATAACAATATTTGATTGATACATGAATCAAAATAAGATAATCAAAATCCAAAATGAAAATAATCAGAAAAAAAGACGGTGGTTATAAAAATTATGCTTACAGAGTAGTTCTAAAAAAAATAATTACAGAGTAGTTCTAAAAATAATAATAACATACAGGCAATCATATTCGAGAAAATTTTATTTGCACTTCACGTGGGTTTTTTTTCAATATTCATAACACTAGTTCAGTAAACAGCTGACTTGATTACAAGGATGATTAACGTGTACGTAGTTTGAAAGTATGAAATGTATATCCCAAGTCAGAATTTTTATACACGTATTTCCTCTTTCAATAACAAATGTAGTTGGTGTTTTAAAAGTAACAGCTTCAGACATACATAATAAAAGTAGCTTATGTATAACTATGTGTAAAGTCACAATACAAGGTTAAAATTTGTCCTCCTTACACTGTCAAAAAATTATGAACAGCAATAAATAGGGGTAATACACATGTTGTGAGATAAGCTGTATTTCATTGGATTTTCACTGATCATACTTTTTTCTTTGGCACATTCAAACAAAATAAATACAAAGCTTACTTCTCTATTTACTGGGACTCCTAAATAACACTAAAACCCTGTCAAGTTACACAATCTTGGTGTGTGTTATATGATATACGAGCTTTATCAGTATGATCTAGAATTCTCTGACTTTTATTGAATTTTATTGACTGCAGAACAACAAAACTTCAAAAAAAGTTGGAACATACTAAAAGTCTAAATATATCTAAGCTATTTCAAAATAAATTCCATTGCTAATTTTCACCAAACACACCCAATCTAAAATAATCACGCTCTTGCTACATTAGCTGGGAATACCCTTTACCATTCACTTTCTAACTCGTCTTCAGCTGTTCACTGCTTTATTGTAACCAATCTCTAATGGGCTAAACTCAACATGACTTGCAGCTGATGAGGGAGTTCAAATAATCTTGATGATTTTTAATCCCTAGTATCGGAATTTTGAAAGGAATCCCACAGAATTAAAAATCGGCAAAATTTTCGAGATCTGTTGATGAAACAGGAGCTGCGTCTTTCCATCCGTCCTCTGGGTATTCCTCGAAATTATGAGTGTCTCCCGCATGGTTGACTTTGGGAACAATGGGTGGCTGTAAAAGATATAAACACCTGTTTCAATAATAGCTGACACATTCTTAGGATTTATTATGCTATAAAGTTAAGCGGATTATATACGACAATATGCCTTGGTTAAGAAGTCTATGTGCTTTTTAATGGTACATTTTAAAATGTTTTCTTTAATTTAGAAAATTTGTTTTCAGCCAAAATTTTATCTGAGGTAAAATATTCTGTGACATCAATATTATCTACAATGCAGTGTACTCATATTTTCGTTCAATTCTCCTTTCATAATAATAAGGATCTTTGATATATGTTCATAATAAAATCATACCATAAATACAAAAACTCAAATAACTGATTCATAAAAAATTATTTTGCTTTAGTTTGTAAATTTTTTTATTCAAATATGAACTTGTTCCACAAACTAAAAGTGCTAACATTTACTTCAACATGCACAGTTGCTTTATCCTATGTTGTACAATTATTGTCAGAGAAAAAGTTGTAAATTTATTTATCATATGATGAGAAATCAAAATCATTGTAACTCGCTACTAGAATCCATTTTTGCATACAGCTGAACTGCAAGACCTCGTCGAAAGTTATTAGAATTTTTTTTATACACATAAATAATCTAAAACATAAAAAAACTGGCTACTACAATATGCTGAATTTACCAGATGATACCATTTTAACATCAAGTTTGATGTTACTATAAATCAAGACTGGCACCCCAGTGGGTGAAAGAAGTAATCTTTCCTTTACAATTATAGTGCAAGACAGTCAAAAGTGAGTAGAGACGCGGAGTTTTCATCCAGTGACCAAGAAATAATCGATTGTATCAATTTTGAAATTTCCAATTCATTTTTGGTCCCATGTTGGAGAAATCAAATGTTATATTCACCTCAAAGGAAAATGCACGAGAACATAACAGTCTATTTTTCCTAGTTAGCTGAATCTCAGCCAATTGGAAAGCGCTGAATCATTCTATCATATAATACCTAACATTAACATTTATATAAATCATTTCACAAACTAACTGGCAGTTACAGGACATTTATCAAAATCCAGAACTTCCCACCTGATCTTCATCACATTACATTACTCTTAACATCAGATATGTGTGTTAAAGTCTTACATTTAGTTTCAGTAAGTAGACATCATCCCAGTTGATACTTTTAAACCACTTGTGCTTCTTCACATCTTCTGCACCATTCTACAAAAACAATTAAAAGCATGACAATTCTTAAAAAGCATTAAGCATGTATATATACATGCTTTACTGTGTGAAGAGCTTTACTGATGATAAAGTGAAGCAAAATAAGCCAAGCTCTGTAAACCAGCGTATTCTTGAAATTCAAAATCAGAACTAAATCATTGTCACATAGTGGTGGTGTGTGTGTGTGTGTGTGGGCGGGGGGGGGGGGGGGGGGGGGGGGGGGGGGGCTGCATCGTTGGAACCCACAGTTGATTGGTCTCCATTTACCTCTATAAATGGAGAGTGACCGACTGTGGGTTTCTGATGATGGGGGGGGGGGGGGGATATTATGTTCAGGAGTAATTGCCCCTCTGATAAGAGAGATAACTCTTACACTATTTTACTTTGAATTTTTATTGCAATATGAACACTTCTATTGTATATAACTTCAATGTTATACTATATTCAATTTGGTGTTGCTCCACACCTACAATCAACCTTTTCTAGAGCAAAACATGTGCTGAAATATTGCTCACTTCATGTGTTTCTCAAAGAAAATACGGAAAACCTGGCTGAATGAATGAAACCACCCTTATATACACAAATTATATCCCACAGACTATAGCAGGACATTTATTGACTACTCACTAACCAGTTGTTATTCTCTCACATGATAGCAAAAGTAATCCTATCAAGTTATTCTACTTCCTTCTTACAGTCCTACATGGACAAAATCATACTTTGTTCTTTATACCCTTAGTATGCAGATTCAATGTGCCTTTTCAAATTACCAAGTCAGTACACAAGTTTGGACAAAACCAGCATGATATTATATGCCAGTCAGCATATATGTTTGAACATGAATTTCCTTCAAAATTTACAAACAGTCCACAACTTTAACAAATGTTGAATAGCTTATTATTAAGTATAAACCTTTCTCTCTCTTGAACTACAACAAATTCTATGCATCTCTTAACATCCTCATCATGAATTCATTACAGCAGTAAACACATCACAGATATCTGTCTCCAATAGTTTGCTTTTATGTTCAATAGATTTAACAAGAGTAAATATTAATGATGTCAAGAAATACATGAAATTATTGAAAACACAAATACTTCTCCTACAATTAAGATGATGCTTTATCCTTTTGTTGTTACCAATACATGTATAACAATTGTATGCTCTGCTTCTGTAAATATTTGTAAGGAACTAAGTTCAATGATACTCTAATTTGGCCTTGTCTTTTATAGTAATTTTTATAGCAATATAAAACTACATAAACAAAGTGTATGTATGCGTAAGTTAGTTAAAGATAAGATCAGATAAGTTTATTCCAATTTTGGGCCCAGAGGGCATAACAGTAAGACAGTTTATAAAGAAGGAAATTCAAAAAAGAAAGAAAGTTTACAACATTAACTACAGGTTACATAGACTGCAAACTGCATGTGGATGCAGCATGTTGGGGAAACAAGTACATACATATATGAATTGCTAAGTTAAATATGTGATGCATACAAAACTAACTTAATTATGAATCTTGAATGTGCAACCTCAAAGACAAATCTATATTTCACCAATTTCAATGGATTGGCAAAATATCACTATTTTCATAAACATTTTGGTTTCTGAATGTATGGACAGCATGTGTTGATCAGGGTCAAATGAAATTATATTGCAAATGCATTCTCTATATCTTAAAAGTACAATTACATTAAAATAGTTTTGGTTGACACATGGCCCACAAAAGTTCATGAAAAGTGTGAAAAGCACCATCACATGCAAATTAAAAAATCAATTTTGATGAAAATTAACCTTCAGTTTTGTTTCCGACCTTTTCGAAAACATAATAAAAATCGAAGAAATTCAAGGCCAGAAATAGCTGTTGTTAAACCTAGTCCTTTGAAAATTTCCGTTGCGCTGAACTGTTTTACGAAACACACTATAATACCTTCATATTTCCCAGCCTCCTCGTCCTGTCCTGTACCAGTAACTTCTTTATCAGATCCCTGCACAAAGAATAACAAGCTTGTCAGAGTGATGATGAAATGATGGAAAAGATTTACAACCTATAATTTAATAAGCTGACTGCCCGTGTAGATAATGATGAGGACTATCAGTTCACAGGATACAAAGCATTATTTATCAGAAAATGTCCTATCACTATCAATGTAAAAAAAAAAAATCATTTTATCTATCAATCTGCAAATGAAATTATTGCAAACAGAGTGACATTCCCAGTATATTATTTAAGTTTTTAAAAAATACTTTAACTTCCTATAAACATACTCGAAGTATTTAATCATTACACCATGTGTGCTTCAACTTCAATTGTTTCACATGTATTTGATGTGCCCATGGCCTAGTACTTAATACTTTTTGGTTTGGAAACTTTAATCAAGTGTAAAAGATTAGCATGGATTGTAGATCATTAGAAAGCACACGAAGTACAATGTGTATGTATTTTGCAGATTCCCTTCTACACTGATTACTAAGTCTCGGTCTGCTCTGCTCTTTACAAGTTGGGTGCCAGCCAATTTGTTTGCACCTTTTCAGGTGAGGATTACCGTCTGAGACATCCCCCAGACAGTAAGAAGCAGCGATTAGAGCTGTTAACGATGCTGATAATTAGTGCTAAATCATCTCAAAGATCCCCCCTGTCTCCACATACACCTCAGCTTGTGTAGGGAATTAATACTGTTAGAACTAACACTCAGATTCTCATGTTCACTACCTTCTATTGAAAATTAATTTGTAGTTTAACCACATCAAGTGTGTAATAATTTTAAAATATTATCACGAAATAAGGTCATCATAAACCTGTTTTCCATTAAACTATTATTAATGTTGATCCACTTGGCTTTGATTCTTAATCTCAACAAGCATAAATTGTATGTTGTTAAGTAGTAAACTGATATCACGTTTCACTAAATTGTTGGTTATCCCATTGAAAATTTCTTTGAGATGTTGCCATTTCACAACATGCTATCTTTATAAATAGTTCTTTTATAATTTTATTATCATTTCTATTTTTACGTATTAAATATGTGGAATAGGGGATTTCATAATTTCATGCATTTAATGCGATCATGCTTCATCATTCAATACAAAGTGATCATGCTTCATCATTCAATACAAAGTGATCATGCTGCAGCATTCAATACAAAGTGATCATGCTGCAGCATTCAATACAAAGTGATCATGCTTCATCAATCATCATGCTGCAGCATTCAATACAAAGTGATCATGCTTCATCAATCATCATGCTTCATCATTCAATACAAAGTGATCATGCTGCATCATTCAAAACAAAGTGATCATGCTTCATCAATCAATAAAATGTGATCATGCTGCATCATTCAATACAAAGTGATCATGCTTCATCAATCATCATGCTGCATCATTCAATACAAAGTGATCATGCTGCATCATTCAATACAAAGTGATCATGCTGCATCATTCAATACAAAGTGATCATGATGTAGCATTCAATGTCATGAGATTACAATGCATTTGACAGTGCGACTGTGAACATCTCAAAAATATGAAATTGTCGTTATGTCTACATGCTTACATAAATCAAATGCAATAAATTCATTCTACACAAATTGCAACGCATATTTTTTATCACACATAAAATCATGCACATGCCAAATCAATAAAAAACAATCTTCAAATAAAAATAAATTCAAGCAGGTGCATACACTTATCCGAGAGAGAGGTAAAGTTAAAGATTTAGAATTAAAAAAAAACTATTGATTTCAAGGCAAACCTGGAGAGAGTCATGCATGCTATGGCGAATGCACTGGGCTGTCTTGATATAGGTATAAAAGCTATTGACCAGATATTGACTGTTAAACTCAGCTCTGATTCTATCTTCCATACAAAAAAACATGTGCAGGTGTTTCCATTTTATCTAATATTCTATCCCAGCTACATTCATATCACTTACTTTGCGACAGGATCCAAATGCTTGGGCCACTCTAAACGCCCCTCAATGATTTTTTCATAAATTCTAAAGGCATTGTCATCAAACCATGGTGGGTAACTAAAAAAAAACCACACACAGTGTTCATATAAAATCAAAAATATATGATGTGGTGCCATTATTAGTGCCACAACTTCACTTTTTTGTACTTCGATCCTGTTGGTTTGAAAATATTTGATTGTATCAAAGTACAAGAGGATCCAACACAAGCTCTGACAACTCATGAGTTCCTTTCCGGTAAACGTTATGTGTACAGTTGCCATAATTTGAGAACATAAATAACAATTATTATACAATTCATTTGTAAAAAACAGTATATTCTGAATGTTCTGTGATTTAAATCTCCCAGACCACATCAGCCTTGTGGTTAGAGCATTCACTTCACAACTGGGAGGTCAAGGGTTTGACCCTATAGTGCTGCGTCAAAACTTAAGACGTATAGTATATAGAGTGACTGTTCCTTTGCCAAGTGCCTGGCATTAGAAATGAAAGTAAAGGGCTTTTCTGATATGGTCTAATTAAAAAACAGAGGTCTCATGTCCCGGTCAAAATAAAGAAACCTCACTGCTATGGCTCTGAGCACCAAGCATAGGTCTTAATTTGTGTCACTTCACCTATACAGCTGGTGATGTCTCCAAATCAATGAAATATTCTCAAATGGAGATATATATATATATTATTACTACAGTAACTTGATCCGAAGAGTCGGATCACGTCGAGTTGACAGGCGCAGATCATCAGATCACACGAGACGCGAAGCAATAATAAATGTAATCCAAATTATCAAAAACACAGACATACCATAAAATTATGCTTTGTGTACACAGTTTTGTTTTGTGACGTGGTCAATATTTTCCACAAATAACGTTGCGTTGATGCATTGTGACGTCATTGTGACGGCATCAGTTTCAGAGGATACTGATACGGAATCAGAAAACCACAGTGTGGTGATCCGGAAAACTGAATCACACGCTGTGAAATCCACAGTATCAAAGAGCGATACATTGATGGGTATATAATAAAAAACAATATCTTCCAGACTCTTGTATAAATTTTGTACATGAGAAAAAAAGACTTTCTGTTCATGTATTTGTTTAAATGCTTACAGTATTGTTTAGTAATTCATTGAAACAGTCTTTTTGGCTTACCCCACTAGCATTTCATAGATGAGGATGCCTAGAGACCACCAATCCACAGCCTTGTTGTGACCTTTACTCTGGATAATTTCTGGGGCCAAATACTCTGGGGTACCACACAGGGTCCAAGTCCTGAAAGACAGCCATGTTGAAAATGACATAAAAAATACAGGAAAGTATCTGCTTCAAATGTGAAAGAAACAGTCATCTAAATTAACAACAAAGAAAGTTATAGATTTCTGTAGAAACTGGCAGCAGCATTTGTTATACAGAATATAATAAAAACAACCATCTACACCAATAACAAAGGAGAGTCTTAGATTGAAGTAACTCTTATAAAAATAGTAGTCAGGGTGTTTTAAATAATTGTAAATCCATAGATTTCCTAACCCTTCATCTTTCAGAAAAATACTAGGTGTCAAATTTACATTTCTTTTTTTTTTTCAATAAAAAAATCGATTTTTTAATGAAACAATATACATAGCGTTGATAAAAACCTGTGTTCAATAGCATATTGAACAGAATCAGGTTCAACAAAACAATGCTTTATCAATACAACAGTGTCAATATAGTGTATAGTTTTTCTGATGCCATGATGAAGGCATTTTTTATCTCCCTCTTAAAAAACATATATTCCTGTTCAAGTGTTGACTAATGCCAGTTAATTGGTACCACCTTTGATATGAAGGCTTATATACATACATAGGGTCATTGTGACCATTAAAAAACAGTAACTGATAATAAAGGGAATATATTGCCCCCTTCACTAGGTCACTGAACTCCTTTCAGTTGTATTAACCATTTTATAAAGCCATTAATCTGTCAGCTGCATCTGAGCTTCAACTTATAGACAAAGGATGTAATTGGAGAGATATAAAAAGTATTTTAACATAATCTATATTCCCTAGTATTTGAAGGTTCCATGAATGATTTATTAGATGAAGACTAGAAATTTAATCCCATTTGCACAGAGAGTATTGGGAATTAAAGTTTTTCACAGGCTATGATAAAGACCCGGTATTTTTGTTCTTCTAAGTTTAAAAAACTGATAGCTGAACATCAGTGTATTTCTCCAGAATCTTAGGTTTTGAGTTGTGGAATTTTAATTAGCAATTTGTCTGCAAGTGTCAACATAGGATATATGATGAGGCATTAAGTGAAGCTGTGTTGGCAGACCAAAGATGAGGATTAAGGCAGATAACCAGATCAAAGGGAACCGACTCAAATACTCTCCAGTGTGTGTGGTATTCATACAATACCCTGTAAAAATGCTACCTATGGTGAACATCCAAGGAATTAGCTGTATTCCTGTAACATAACTCATGTTATGTCAGGAAATTTTGCAATTTTATGAAGGTTAGGAAACAAAATTCTCCTCCACAAATGCCTAATGTCGATGTGAAAAGTTGATGTCAAATTCAACATCAAATTCTGTGTCTGCATCGAAACTTTTCATATCCAAAGTACATCCACATTTGACATGTAAAACAGTTAAATGCTGTTCCGTCTGTCTGTAAGTCTGTCTCTCCTACATCTTTTCTTTTTTCAATATTCCTTGAGACCTTGACATGAAACTAATTGCTGTGTAGCTACCTAATGAACATCTGCACAGTTTTCCCCATTATGATTTGAGATAGAACAAATATTGCTGTATACATAGCTTTCATGTGAACAACTTAGTCACTTTTACAAGAGTTATGACCCTTTGTTTTACATTGGGTGGGCAGTAAGGGATATACATTGCTTTGATACATCATTAAATGCTTGTGAATTCAGTATGATCAACCAAACATATTTATTAACCACTATTCCTTGTGGTAGCTAATGAAGTCCTCATTCCTCTTGGATGTTCAACCATACAAAACATTTTTCCTGAATGTTCAACCATACAAAAATTGAATCTTCCACCCACACATCCTTGGCCTAACACAGAGTCTGAAGTCTTTAACAAAAATAAAATCTTAAAATATGGTCATAAAAAATAGAAGTCTACACATTCTGAATTCTTCAAGACTTGTACTTTTATTGGATTGGGATTGGTGACATTGTTAAGCATGAATAGCAAACAGGATACTGAACCACCATCATTATGATTCAGTCTTACCTACAGACAGGTATAAATGGTTTATAAAATTCTTAACATTTTCATCATTTTAAGCTCTTTGTAGTATTCTATTAGTGGTTCTAATGACCGCAAATTTCACCTATCACACACGTGGCTAAATATAACCATTAACTCACCAGATAGCTGGTCTTTTCTGTACAGAAAAATGTGTCATACCAGTTTCAATTTGTCAGAATTCAATAGTATCTAATTCTAAATATATCAAATTAATCATGACCCAAAGAAGCACAGGAATTATTGAATAATGATAATAGCTTAACAAGAATTTAAAATGACAGGTCTTTGAACAAAAGAACAAGGGCACAGTTCACCTCCTTATCATGCTAAATATCTCTCTTCAAAATCTTTAGTCTTCCAAGGGTGTTTTATCTCTGGGACCTAGGATTTTGTGTCTGGAGTCAAAACCAGCCAAAAAGAACTACTGAATAACTGTATATTTCTGTTGGTTCAGCATGATTTGATGTTTGCCTATATATTTACACAAAGCATCGACATGACTAATGTCTGTATAATTTGCAATTTTACAGTTTACACTGAGATATAGAAAAAATGCATTTTATTTGAAGTAAATCAATGCATGGCTGAATATAATTATGCAAATGAGATGTTGTGACATTCATTTCCCCTAAGTCCCTCAATAAATATAAATCATGCAGTTGCAAGTTTTCAACTACAATGCAGATTGCTGCGGTATAATCAGAGCTTACAATCAATACCCATATTCAACAAGTTTATAAGATCTTTGATAACTTTCCAAGTCTAAATAAGGACATTTTTTGTTCATTCTAAAAGTGGCCCATTTTTCCGATAACCTATTGCTTTAAACAGGAAACTTGCTTTTTTCCTCATACTAAACTTAAATAGACACAGGGAAACAAACAATTTTATTCAATAGAGACTATAAGTATCTACATTCTGTTTGGTAGAAAATTAAACCAAGACTCCTTCCTTTTTTTCTGCATAATTCAATGTTTGTATACAAGCTCAGGCTACTCATAACATTGTTGTAACTTTTTCTTGGTATGTTTCAGTATAAGATCATCACCAGTCTTGCTGATATTCTTAAAAATAACCTTCCTGCTAAATTTTAATTTAAATTTGTTGATCACTGATAATTAATGTGATGTTCAACTTCCACAATGATTCTTCAATTTTGGGACATGTGAGTCTGAAACAATGAAGAGAATACTTCACAAAATAACCCTCTGTGTGCATCTAAGCAATTAATTATCCCACCATTAAGGATTAGCTCAGCCATTAAGTATGTGATTTCTGTTTGAAGGGTATTTTACTGAGGTTGTGAACACTCTTGGGGATTTACATTTAATGGAGTATTAATGCACTTCTTATTGTGTATTTGATATCAACTACCTGAAATATTGTAAATTATCCAAAAGATATGTATATAAAATATAAAACTATTGCATGTTTACAGCAAATCAATGTGTCAATCTGCACATAACCTCAGTAAATAAAATTGTAACATTTGTGAATCATTTATGTCTCAGGTCAGGTGCCCTAGCTGCTCTCACTTCTTGCACTTAATTTGGGTACACAAGATGAATCCCTGTCTGACATCCATGCATTGTTTACTGGTACATATAAAATTTGATGGCTTTCTGGTCACTTCATTGCTGTACATATTCATAGTTCCAAGCTCTTATCCGTTTTTATAGTTTTAATTTTTGGTACCTATATATCAATTCTATATCAAATGTTGTTATATTCAGTGATATAATCTCAATATATCAAAAACTATATGTAGCTCAAAATGCAAACAGTTTACCAAAGTGAAAATTGTTGACAGATTATCTAATTTTTAGCTGTTGACTGCTCAAAAGATGTTGCTCTAAATTTCCCTCAACAGCCACAGTTTGAATACTTTGTCAACAGATTATTGTGACCTCATTAAGTCGCATTGTTTGGCAGTTTCATTACATAACAATAGATGGACAAAAACATTGAGGGAAATCTTACATTTGAAAAATCTACACAAGCTTTCCAACTACTCCCTCCATCCAATGAAACTTTAATGAGCCTATATGGAAATGGGAGTGACGTCAATTTACATCAGCAAAATATCCACTAGAGGTCCACAATAAAAGGCGTTCATTAGGAAGATGGATTATATATATATCAATTAAAGTCCCTTGATATTTTGTTTTTCATTCAACAAAAGAATTGTTAAGGTTCATCCTTGAGGGGCTTGCATTCAATTATTGTTGCCCTCCTCCACCTTAGTTAACATCTATGTATATTTTTGATTAGGCATATTCATTTCCTCTAAACAATTCATAGCTTAAAAGACTGATAATAATTAAGACCACACAGATGAACACACACACAACTGCTGGACTTCAGATTACAATTTATTGTGATTACAAAATTGTGAATGAAGGACCTCCATTACTGATAGTTTTTGGTGATGGACAAGTGGTACAAAGTTAAAAGATTCAATAGGCAAAAGATTTTTATAGTCTACTAACAGTGTATTCAACTCACCTGTCCTCAAGCTTCTTAGCAAATCCAAAGTCTGTAATTTTGATATGTCCAGTGCGATCCAGGAGGATGTTTTCTGGTTTTAAGTCCCTATACACTATATGTTTACCATGGAGGTAGTCTAAAGCTGACACAATTTCACATGAATAAAAGTTTGCCATACTGTTTGTGAACCTGCCAGAGTTTCTTAAATATGAGAAAAGTTCTCCTCCAGGTACATATTCTAGTAACATGTACAGGAATCTGTCATCGTGATACGCCCACTGCCTGCAAAATTAAGTTAAACCAAATTAAATACATACAACTGACAACCTGATTTTACCATCGTAATAATACTGCAGAAGCATTCATTTACTTGGGATCAAAATATTATAGTTTGAAAATAATAAGTACAATATGACTGTCAAATCCCTGAAATTTGCTGACTCCAAGGTCCATAACTCTTTTAAAAATAGGTCAAAAGAATCCAAACTCAAACTTGTTCTGTAATCCATTCATATAAGTTTATGAGTAACTTCAATAGCTGCAGGGATAACCCAAAACAAGTCTGGACTGTCAATGAACAGATGGACAGATGCATGCACAGGATGACCACAATAGGATTCCTCCATATAGTAGGCAGGACCCTGATAAAGGAGCACAATTTGCACCCATGGGAATTCCAACAAAATGCTGGAAGACTTGATCTCCAAAGACCACATAGATATTGTCAATGAGATACTCCAGCATCTTTTTAATATCAGCTTCAAAGAACCTGTGTGTAGTGTTTAACAAAGTCTTTTTTTTTTCTTCTTTTTTTTTGTTGTTGCTTGAATGATCACCAGATATGTGAATATTTTCATGTGAACAATGAAAATTTAATCTCCATGACATATCCATGACTTTACAGTATTTATATGATGACTCAATGTCTGGTGGCACATCAAACCACCCAAGATACTGCAGCATCCAATTGAAACAAACAACACTAATCATGAAATAATTACATACAATAATACATGCACAGTTTGTTCCTATGTCACCATTAACTTTGTTCAGTTTGCAAAGGAAATGAAAAAAAAATTAATCCTGAGTACAAATATAAAATGATCTGCTTCAACATTAGTGAAATTCTTTGTAAGTGAATTGGAGGCTTTTGTGTGATGTTGCAATTTCTTGGAATTAGTCACAAGAAATTAGAATCATTCTCTTTCATTGCATATGATATTAAAAGTGTTTAGCATATATATGTAAGTTTAGAATATCATAAAGATTTGATGCTAAGGTTACTCATGTGAAGGTTAGATGGGTCTACATTAGAATTAACATTAAACGACTGGGTACACATATTACATTGATTTTAGGTATATCCACATGCAGTTTGCAGTCTATGTAACCTGTAGTTAATGTTGTAAACTTTCTTTCTTTTTTGAATTTCCTTCTTTATAAACTGTCTTACTGTTATGCCCTCTGGGCCCAATATTGGAATAAACTTATCTTATCTATCTTATATATAGAAACAAAATGAACTTCAAACATACAAAGGCCAGTTTTCCAATTCTAGGTGGAGAATATGTGTGTATTGATAGTGTGGACTGCTGGCTCTGAGTGCAAAGTTTACATGAAAAAGCTTCCTGGACAAGTTTCACTTTCAGATACATGCTTATTACAACATCTTGTTTTCTGGAAATTTATTACTCTTGTGAAACATGCAAAGAAAATATAAAAACCTCAATTTTGATTTTGCATGCTTATTGGAAATCTACTTTATCAAGAAACACTTTGAAATTTGATACTACAAATTTACTGAAGGACAAGAAGGCTTTCTTCATGTTGAAAGCAATTATGTTAAACAAGTATCTGATGAAGATGAAGTGGTGAAGGGTTGTAAATTTATGATACTGCTGCTGTTTCACCTTCTACAATTAAGGCTAACAACACAGATTTATGCACACATTTTTTTATCTCAACAAAAAGTGGGTCTTTGTCACGAGAAAATCTCAGCATTCATGCTCAGTTCTGTTTATAGTCACTTTATCACAAATTTCAAAATATTTAATATAGTAGAAAATCTGTGCTCAGTGGCAACAGAACCAATTGGCATTAACATGAATCTCACTTATATTCTATTGAAATTACATAGCTTTGAGGATGGACCTTTTCTCCTCAATAATTATTCAATGTAATTTTTCTGTTTTGAAAAATTGAAGCTGATAATTTGGAAAACAGTGATAACCATGCAAAGTTACTCTTGTAAGATTCTTTGAAGTAAAGTTTATCTCTTTGAAAAAGATTACACAAGTTTCAAACAAAATTTATCAAGATTTTTTTTCACATTCTAGTGAAAATACTGGTGATTAGAAAAGGTGAGCACATTTAAGTGGCAATAAACATATCATTATACATATAACATAGCATAAGTTATCTCCCAATCAACCAATTTGTAGGTAATTTTGTTTTATCATCTGAGTGCAGAAATAAGGGGAGGTAATTAAGTATAATGACATTACTCTATTGCAACTTTGATCAAGACCCACAACATCTGATAGAAATTTGAATCTGCTGCAGTTTTTAAACCCTCCCCCCCCCCTAAAAAATTTATAGTATAGATATAAATTACGTAGCTACTCAGTTTTATGAAGTCAGTCTCTCTCTCACTCCATTTGATTGATATAACTAACTACTACCCACTTGTACAATATATGGTTGTAAAACTTGTGAGCACACTTTTCAACACAAAAGTTGAAAATCATATTTAAACCCAACTTTTTATTTCTAATTAAACAAGAAAATTAGTACTTTGTGTTACAATTCTGACAATTAGAAAGCAATTGTATGACAAGTTACATGAAATATTTCAACATTGCACTAAAAATAGAGAGAAAAATGTAGGGCATCAAAAACCTCCTGTTGGTGTTATGGGATACAATGAGTGTGTTATGATCTTAACTCCAATACAGAATCACTGTTTATAAATAAAATAATATTAACATTGCTAGAAGAAAAATCCTATTTACACAGCACTCATCTACTATATACAATGTACTCACATATTAACAATGAAAGGACAAAGTACTGCTGCCAGGATTTCTTTCTCGTTCTTGACATGTTCTATTTGCTTTAGTCGAATCACCAAGGAAATCTGTAGGACCTTCAGTGCGGAATACTCTTTAGATTCTTTATTTCGACATAGAACTACACGACCAAATGTACCGGTACCTGGAAAAAACAAACATTTTTTGTATCAAACAGTGGTCAATTTTAACCAGACTCTTGAGAAACCTTTATTTCTATTGATTTCTACACTACATTATTCATATATCCTCATACTAGTATAATAATAATCTATAGGTTGGGGGAAGGGTAATTTAACTGTTTACAGATCGAGGTTCACAGTGCTTGAATAACTTCAGCCAATCAAAGGCTATGACAGCAATATTAAAAGTTCAGATCACTCCAAACTTTACAACATTTCTGCAGGACCATAGGAGGAACATGATAGTTTGTATAAAGTATGGTGACTGGAGGGAAACCGTATAATTGATTTTGTCTCAGCCAATCAAAACCCATGACACACATACCGACATACAGACCATGGACATCAAGTAATGGCAATATACATAAAGTTCACACTGGCCTTCTACCAGGCAATGTAAAACCATATGAAAGGCCAAACATTTGTATGTTTTGTTAAAATAGCTTTAATGAATCAATGTAACATTTTAGTAATTATGAGCAACTTTTAATAAATAAGACCTTTTAATGTTTTCACTTAAATACATGTACCATCACTAATAGTGTATACATGTACTGTATAATTTATCCATGGGCATTATATAGTCTTGAAATTATGGGCACCTGATCTAGATTTGTTATTGAAATGTGACATCAGTAAAAAATTACAACATCTCCTGCATCACTCTCCATCGAATCAAGTGTTCTACCCCTTTATATTTAGTGTAAAAAAAACAACCCCATTGGTTATTTGATTAATCATGGTAAGTTTCCCTTAGCAACTAATTATTTCCCTTTTACTGGGTCTTAGAAAATAGTGGCTGACTCAGAGAGAACAATAAACTTGTTATTCTTGAACCCTGATAGCCATGAAATCTCGGAGAATCTTGAAAAAATCCAAGACATTCTCAAGAAGTACTTACAGAGTTAGGAAATCACTCTGCGAGAGTGAAGCCAGCATATAGGTATGTGAATACAAGTACATATCAATCATTTATATGACAATGAAGTACACAGAGGTCACAGCTGCACGCCTGGAATCCATGCAACTTTACTGATTAAGTACTGACAGAAAATTGTACTGTGTCAGCAGTCTTAAGCATCACAAACTAGCAGCTTATGGTCACAAAAACTAACACTATTCCAGATAAAATACTGTGTTTACTTTAAAAAAAAAAGTCACAGGCACAACATAAGGAAGGGAGAAAATGCAACGGATCAGACCAGAATTCGAATCCGGGCCCCCTGAATCTCTAGTCAGGTGCTCTACCAACTGAGCTATCTGCGGCCACCTAAAGTGATCAAACTTGGCTGACCGTTACATTTACATGTAACAGTACAAGAAATCATGTGACACCTTCACTCATAAAGTGAAAATAGTAGCACATCATAGACAGCCTGCATGTTGCCAGCATTACTAATGATGGTAATAGTTATACAATATTTTCACTGACTACATCAAATACACTATAACAGATAAATGTTTGGTATAGTAAACCTATTTCTGACATATGGCATTCAAATCATAAAGAACCAATGCGACCAGAGTAAAAGTAAGGTATTGGTGCATCTATGTTTGAGAGAAATTAAGCCAAATATTTTAAAACATGATTTCTTAAAATAAAAGACGATATTTGTAAAAGTCTCCCACGAGATTTGAACACAAAACAGAAATATCATCAAACAAGACTAAATGTACTTCTAGACCATTAATTTATTACTGTATTGGGAAAAATAAATCGCGGTGGAAATTTTCGCTATATTTGCGGTCTAGACAAATCCGTGAATTTAGGAAACTGAATATTTTTTTGTCAAAATTATAGGTGTGATTATTTTTTACTTTACTTAAACTCTCTGAAAAATATAGTGATCAATTCAAATCTGCAAATTTATGAACCCGCAAATGTATCTAAAATGAAAAAACAGCGAAATTATTACAACCCGTGAAATTATTCCCTTATAAAGTAAATAGTCGCAAGTCCTAAATTGTATTATACAGTTATTACTTTAAATGAATGAATTAAAACTTTTCTGAGGCTTGATTTTCAATATTTTCTTTAAACAATATTTTGCATTTAGAGTGAATGATGTACAATAAAGTTGAAAATTCCAGTATGTAAAGTTTGTCGTAAGTCGTAAGTTCTTTTGTAAAACGCGCCCCTGGAATTAAGGATAAATCACTGTAACTACGAGAAAATTGATTGATTGATTGATGTTTTCCGCCACACTCAACAATTTTTCAGTTTATCTGGTAGCGCCCAGTTTTTATTGGTGGAAGAGAGAACCCAGATACAATGTACCTGGGAAGAGATCACCAACCTTCCGAAAGTAAACTGGGAAACTTTCTCACTTACGGCGCGAGCGGGATTTGAACCCGGTAACTACTAGAAAAAAAGAGATTTACAAATTGTCTCAAGCCACCATTACAAGTCCATTCTACCCCCTTCAAAATCATAGAGATCAAGAATTAATGTGTAATTGCCTGTGGTTTAAGACGTTGTCTGTCAGACCTTTTTAAACATATTATCTTTATTGGAAATACAGTGGCCAAAATAAGACAAAAGACGTCTGAATGAGATGAATGAATTTATAATACTCAGCCCATTCCGAGAAATACTTTTATTTCCTTTGTCCAAAAATAAAAACATATCTCTTACTTTAATATATCAATAATATTTAAAGCCTAATTTTTTATTCTGTCAAAAGTGTCATCATTATAAGCCACATCTAAAGTCTCTTTCACACAATCACGGATCAGGACCCCATTGATGGCGGATAAAAAACTCCAGTCATTTGAGGTGATCTGGTGTCTTTGGATTCTGTGACGTCGTAACGCCGAAGTCAACACAATCTTATGATACAGATGCATAAAATGCCAGTTTCTCTAAAGATAAGGACGGCAGCTACCCGTACATCCCAGTCAGTGGTGGTGTGATCACGGAGCATACGGAAGATCACGGTTTCTGCCGGTCCATCCACGGTTGTTTCACGGAGATACACGGTCTTTCTCCCCTGCGGTTATCGTGACTGTCTGTGTAGTTTCTAGGAACAATCCGTGTACATTCCATAGACATCCGTGTTCTTTAGCAGAAAAATTGTGTACATCGAGGACCCCAGACTTTACATGGATACTTACTTTGGTGGCTACACAAACCTCTCGGTTGATGCATCAAGGTATACAGAACCTTATATGAATAAATACAGAGAATTTTCTTTGATTAGCTTGACCAAGCCGAATGGTCGGCCCATACGCCACTGAATGCATATACGGTTTGTACACGGTGATGACGGATTGTCAAAGACCATCACGGACTGATGATCCGGGGTATCATCCGAGAATGTGTGAAAGGGGCTTAAGGAACAAATACCATATGTGTAACTTTAAAATCAAGACAGCATTTATAATACTGCATGCACTCAAGTTTGAATTGAGAGTAATATTGTGACAATCATGAATGGTTTTAAATAGATCTTTTTCAAAATCTACTTTTCTTGTTCATTAGTAATTACTGAATATTCAATTGTAGATAATATTAGTTTTAAATAGCACCTAATGAAGTAGTACATGTAATCTTATCATATTGTGTAATTAAGATTGAAGGTGAATTGTGATCAATTCATCAGGTGCAAAACAGGGCAGAGAGTTTTGAGGCCCATGGTAGTGTTTGTTGTTGTGGGTTAAAATTGTTGGGTTTTTTTCAATTTTCAAGGTCCACAGTTTCAAGTGCAATACATCATGCACACATACAACAGGACATGATTTTGTGGCCCACAGTTTTTCCCTCATTGAAAGAATTAAATTCCATCCAATGATATTTAGCTATATCATTATACATAATTAATATGTTTATACCTAAAACTCTATAGAATCTCCTCAACCTTAGGTGAAGAACCTTCAATTAAATAGGAATTAAAATTTACTAGTTACTATTGCCGGATCTGAGATTACAGCAACACAGCCAAACAGATTGATAAAAAAATGTTGTTTAAAAAATCTAAAATTATTCCTATAGGTTTTAAAGGGTTTGTTATGGATGCCAGCTATCCTCCCCCATGAATTTAGATTTGGAAGATATTGATTTGAGTGTTCAGTTCATATTTTTTACAATTTGTGTTTGTTAGTATACCGCTTACTGAATCAATGAAGGACAATAAAAGATTTTTTGTGTTTAGGGTCCATGGTGGTATACAGAAATGATAGTGTCAGAGTTTTTTAAATGAGACTATGACGTCAAAGTATTTAAGTACACAATGACAAGGCAGTGTTGAGAACAATTCTAAAGGCTTCTTCAGAATGAGGTTGTACATGTATTCAATATATGGACTGGTTCAACACCATGTTGTATCCGATATATGAACCCATTTAATCATACTACTGCTTTAATGATAAATTGGTGTGCCTCTAACTAAAACTGGCCTAAAGTTTGAGCAATTTGATCCATAGTTCGAATTTTTGCAAGTTTTAAGTGTACTAATATGCTGCAACAGACTGAACCAACTCTTAAAGGAAAACAGAGTCTTCTTCCTGATTTCCACTTTATTTGTGTTAAGCTTAAAGCAACATAAGTATACTGTATTGGTTTAGGATATAATGAAATTGTTAATGCTCTCTGGAATATTCCCCACATTTTGTGTTGTAAGAATGTCAAGGTCTGAGCTAAGCTAGCAGAGGATATATATATATATTTAAGAAATTAGGAAATAAATTCCAATTTAATGAAGGACCTCCGTGGCTGAGTGGTTAGAGCATCGCGCTCAAAATCACACGGCCTCTCACCTCTGTCGACGCGGGTTCAAATCCCGCTCGCGCCGGTAAGTGAGAAAGTTTCCCAGTGTACTTTCGGAAGGTCAGTGGTCTCTTGCCAGGTACATGTACATTGTATCTGGGTTCTCTCTTTCACCAATAAATACTGAGCGCCACCAGATAACTGAAAAATTGTTGAGTGTGGCGGAAAACATCAATTAATCAATCCAATTTAATGAGCTAATCCTGCAGAGGGTAGATATATATATTACATGTATATTTAAGAAATAAATTCCATATTTGAAATTTATGCATGAGGGTATGAACTGTGAATGCTTCACTCTGGCAGTACTTCATGAAGCAGTGGCAAGAATTCCATCATTTATCAACTTTGTCTAGATAGTGGGGCAGTCTAGTGTGCTGGTCCTATGCTGCTAGGAGATTTGGTTCCCCAGGTCTGGGGTAGGGGTGGAAATGGGTATCCATATATTAATGAATTTCTCTCTGCTTAAATGCTAAATATTTATTCACTTCGAGCAGTAACCTTTATCTAAGAGATATATATCAAATATCTTATATACTTGATGCAACAAAACACTATGCCCCTAAACAAAATGCCAAGTTCAAGTGTGGTATATAATTAAAACTTCCTTGATAAATGACCTTGACCTTTATCAGTGACATAGATTTGACTTTGACCTCTCAGTTCACTAATTATGACGTATTTCTCTGCTGTGGACAGACCGGCAAAACAGAAAGACAAAGAGACAGGCAGACATTTAGACCAATCACAATATGCCCCCCCCCCCCAATACTTGATATCTGGGGCATAAAATCAAGATGTGTTTTGAACTACTATGAACCTAACCATGGCTAAGTGTCAATGTGACAATATGACCTTTGTGTATAACCTTCAACTTGCCCTGGAAAACATTTTATCTTCAACATCAATTCACCAAACATATATCTATATTGTCTATCAAGTTTGTGTTTAAGTTTACATACAGACACACAAACACAGAAACAGCAGTAAAATATGCCCCAAATCAATAGAATCATGTCCATATTCTACCAATATATCACTACCACTACCTCTAACCCAGCTACAACCAAGCACATCAACCAGTTCAAACTTCACCATGATTATGTGATCTCTAATAATCCTCAAGCTATAACTACTTTCATGTACTAATTTATTCAAGATGCATTTTACCTAGAGTTTTTACAACTGATTTTTCCAATTTTCCCATTTCTATAAGTAACATACCCGGTACACATATGTATTGGTAGCTGTATGAGAACAATATTACAATATCAAAGTTAATCCTGTTACAAAGTCATCCGTGAAGGGAGCCAGTAATATATCATTTATGGTATTTTTGGTATGTGAGCCGAGAACTGTGTTCAAACCTTCAGTTATCATTTGTGTGACCATTTCTCAAATTAGAAGCATTCTTGAATGCAGAAATAGATTTCTCATAAATACACAATAATAAATACCATCTGTCTGTGTTGAAAGAAATCCCAATGTGTTCAAACATAGCACTACTTGTATGTACTTAACCCCCAGTCAGGCAGGTACTGTGCTGTAGTTTTTGTGGCATTTGACGTCAAACTTTTCATATATTTTCACTACACACATTCTTGTATATTGATGTACACATAATAAGACCTTTATTGTTCAAGTTAAGTATAATAATAACATTTTCTAAACTTTGCCAAGCACAAGATCCCACCATTTCCACTCCTAAGGCTAATCTGCATGGTAACTTATTTTTATTTATATATATCTGGTATAAATAAAAATAAACTATGTAGTACACAAATTAATGCTCTTTTACTCACTGATTCATGTTTATAAAAGGCACTATTTTCAGATTTACAAATGAAAATTGGTAATTTTCAGAAGAGAAAATTGTGATTTCTGGATTTTTCCCCTCCAATGTCATATCTATTTCTGATAAATGAGAATATAAGCCTTTCTTCCATATGAAATGCATTTATTTCTGCACTGAATGCTGTCATCAGATTCTACAAAATCAATTCCTACCAGTCTCACAAAGCTGACATGTGACAATGAACTACGTATGCAGGATGTTTAAAAATTGATAATAAATGAATAAACTTTCTTTTATCCTCTGTGCCTTGTAGAACTTTATGATTTTTGTGTTTGTAAACCTTAAAATCCCATTTGTACCAAAAGTACAAAAGCCGAGTTTCACGTAGTACTACATATCATATAACTGAAAATTAAAAGGAAAAAGTAGATAATAAGAATAAAATAAATGTTTATAACTTGTGACCTAGCTTTATCTGCACAAATTTTTCATCCCTTAAGCACTTCAGAAGTTAATTGTCTTTTAACTTGACTAGTCTTAACACATGAGGACTATATATATAATATCTCTCAACATCGCTCATCCAAAGTGATGTATTCAAAACACAGCACATCATAATGCCACATTCATACAAACTTCTACAATCTTTACATCATATATTTACAGACCAGACTATGATTCTAACTGACCTTGACTTAACTAAACCAAATGACCTTGGGCCAAAGGGAACATGGTATCATAAACACAAGTTTGATTCCCAATTCAACTAAAATCAATTAAGATATGTTCAGTGGCCTAAATGTACACTCTGGCTAAAACCAGACAGATATTATCTTAGACATTGTCAACTTTGACCATGTGCTTGTGATACATACATGTGTCTTCTGGTGTTCAAAGCTGCAAAGATTCTGTTATCGATAAAGGTGTGAAACTTTAAAATGCACGCCTTTAGAGGTATTAAGAACAAGTTTACTTGTTTGACACTTTTAAGTATTAAGAATTTAATTTAATCCATGCGACAAATTAATACTCCCTAATTATTTAGAATAATTATCCCTGTAACACATTGCATAGACCTGCATAGAAAAGTATGTTATTCTTAATGCTTCCATGGCATTGGTAGGGTCGACATGTCTCATAAGAAAAAGAATTCACACATGCAATATTTGGAATTATTTTTTTAACTAAAGCTCACAGTGATCAATTTTAAATTCCCAATGGTTTATCTGTATCTCCATTTTCTTTTCATTTATAACACACGAGAGCAATTGTTGATGGCTCTGAGGTGATATGTTCTAGACATGTAATACAAGTACATGTATTTATCACGAGTTTCAAACTATGTTTTTGTTGAATCCCTAGTAGAAGCTGACCTCAATTTCAGATGCTATAAAACAACATACATAGTGAGAGCAGGTGCTTTTCAAGTTATCAAGTACATTGACTATTTACTATACACACACATATATATATATATATATCTATTCTATATAAATCAGTCGCTCATGATGCCCTCGTTATTGCGTAATCCATTTCATGACCAGATACAATGACGATAACCACTTATTAATAACTACATATGACATGCATGTGTATTGTAATATCAAGCTTTATATGATTATCTCATCCCCACTGCTCCCCACCCCCATCACAAAAACCATGACAGATATATCTGAACCTTGAAACCAATGCCACATGCAACAAAAGTCTGACCTATTACTATTTCCATGACCTTTTGCTTCAGCAACACAGGAATGATTTTATCTTGGACAGATTATAAAAGCATGGGTAAAAATGGAAGCTGATCTCAGCATAATGAGCTTACTGTCTTGTTTACCTGGCAACAGATTACTAAAATTAGCCCTCTGCGAGGAGTTATGGGGTACAGGCACTTCTGGAAGTGACCCCTGCCGCAGAATGACTCATTCTCTGTAAAAACAAGTTCACCTGTGTATACACTGGCTTCATATTTTTGCTCAGGAAGAGATCACTTTTATCTTCCTTTTAGTGATTTTCCAACTGTCTTGCTTTTCATTTATTATCTATCTGGTAGGATTTTCATTTTCCAGAAAAAAATACAATATCAAACAATGTATGCATGTAATAATTAATAGACTGCTGCAGATTTATGGGGGCATATGTCAGCATTTGCTTTGTAAATACTTTCAAAGTTTTTCCCCCATTGATTATGCTACCTGGAGCATCAATCATCAAAAGTAAGCATTTCTACAAGTTTTATCTTTTTACCACTGTATATAAAGCAGTGTTCTTAAAAGGTTACAAGTTATCCATAACTGAAAGACAATTCATCAATGGAAAATGTTTTGGGCCCATGAAAAAATCATATTGTGCAGGGCATGTATATATATATCATTTCTCTATGGACTGAATGCATAAGAGAGAGAGGGGGAGAGAGAGGGGGGAGAGAGAGCTCTTCATCTAACCTCAGCCGTATCTGACCTTCTAAACAGTTTTTAGTGACCTGTTTTAAAATATACTCAGCATCTCCATATACTTTCAATATGTATGGTCATATCTATCAACATGGTGAGAATTGACAAAGATGTAGATTCACTTGGAACATTTCAAGTAAAGAATGGAATAAAGAGAATAGGGAATGACTAAAACCAGAGCTGATAGCAGAATGGTGTAGGTGGAAAGACTGTTGCAAACTGCTGCTCAGGAAATAGACATGAGGAGTCTAGCAGCCTGATGTCCTACTTGGCACTGAGTTGATATGTAACCTATTAATTAGGTAAAGGTAACTAGTAACAGGAAGAAATAAAATCATATGGCAAACCAGACCTGGATTCAAACCCGGGCCCCCTGAATCTCTCGTACTTCACTGATAAAGAGCTATTTGGCTGTTGGTGATTGAACCAAGTTGACCACCTTATATATCTCCCCTCTTTAAAGATCTTTAGCCTCAGAGACACCCATCCACTGGCAGACACCCCCCCCCCCCCCCCCCCCCCATCAAACCAGACTAAGATTCAAACCCTGGTCCCCTGAATCTCTAGATAGTTAGGTGCTCTTCGGACTAAGTTATCTGGCCACTGTCAACCAAAGGCAGATGAGCACTGCAGTGTCAGGCATAATACTGTCAACTGTTCACAGAATATGATATTCCTCTTGTCTACTAAAAATGTTTGATTTTGAACTGTCAGAAAGGATAAAGACATTATGTACATGGCTCACAGTAATTTAACCTCAATTTGGTGATAATTGAAAGCCTTTGGAAGTTGTGGAGAGCATGTTCATTATGTCTATGTCGGGAGGTCATTCACAGCAATCTTTTAAATCAGCATATTTGCAGCATTATTACTCAAATAAGTGATATATAGATATATGTATATGTTTATTTTTTCCCCAGTGATATTGT
Source organism: Ostrea edulis (assembly GCF_947568905.1). Classification (NCBI taxonomy): domain Eukaryota; kingdom Metazoa; phylum Mollusca; class Bivalvia; order Ostreida; family Ostreidae; genus Ostrea; species Ostrea edulis. The sequence goes on from NC_079172.1 coordinate 12,843,594, forward strand.
GTGTATATTTTATGTATATATTTTATATTATGTTATCTATTTTTCTATTCTCTCATTTATCTGTCTGTGAATGTGTTATACAGGACCACAATGTAAACTAGTCATTTGTACTGATTGTGCTATCCTGTCTAAATAAAGAATTTATTATTATTACCTTCCACATATTTTTATCAAAACCCTGAACATTTCAGCTATCTGAGAAAGGTCAGGGCTTTGATGTCATATAAACCATTTTATAACATAGGCCCTACTGTTGTCTGATATGTTTCCATAAGCAAGATGCAACGTTAAAAAACTATGGGGGGGGGGGATTAGAGTGTCACAAAATATTTCAAAAGTCATGACAAAATATATCTGTCATGTAACAATAACAGTAGTTAAGACCTTTAGAATTCAATCCTTTAGTTGCAAATATAGATCTGAAGCAATTAGTTTCAGGTTGTATAGGACTAATTTTCTCCTGACCTACAGAGCTGAGGCATATAATATACCCAGTCATTCACGAGGGATTGCTAAAGCCAACATTTTCTTCCAGTCTTGAAATGTTTAAATTTCCCTAAACTGAAGAAAATTTCAAGCAAATAATTATTTAAACCATGTACTTCAATATATACTAGGGTATATCTATCCTATTGCATTTCATTATTTAAATACTCTGTTGAACATTAGCTGTATAATTGAACAAAAGACAACTTGGTCAAATAGAACCATGATCATTGTTTGAAGTAAATACACTGGGTTAGGTTGTAATGCACTGTCAAAAGAACCTCTTGGCAATGAATTCATTTTATATTTTAACTCTGAAGTTTAACTCGACATTGATAATCAAACTGTCATGTATATGTCATGCCCAGAATCTGAAAATCAGGATATGCCTGCATGGTCTATCTCTGTCACAATATATGTATCCAACAGATTCCCTGCATGTAATTTAAATCAAGTCCCAAATGAATAAGTCTTTTTATATATATAATTTAAAACAAAATCCACTTGAATCATTTGGCAAAGTCTGTTAAATTATGATCTATGAGAAGATGATAAAAGTACAAAAGGTTGATCACGATAAGTATTCATTACTTTATTCAATTCAATAATATAAATCCTTGTGTGATGTGCGAACAAATAAATCAAATACTGAAATTTCAAATACTAAGATCGATGTACTGTACACTTGTAAGTGTGGGACAGAAAATGGACATTCTCCATTGAAAAAAACAATTCATTCCGCAAACAAAGGAAACCAGAAACAAGTAAAGACAAGTCTCCATAAAGAGATATCATTAGGTCTTTATTAATTGATTCTGGTGTTTGGTATATAAGTACTAGGTCTAGTATTAATTGATTCTGGTGTTTCGCACATTTTTTGTTTGCATGTCTCTACATTTTTAAAAGCTGTGATAACACTTTACCAATTTATTTTTGGTTTAAACAGATAGAATTATAAATAATCTGCTGATTAAAATGTTTGTAATTATCATCTGTAACACATCATGCAATACATGTACTGATTTAATATACATAAATGGAATCTTTTCAATTTATGATATTTATTTGGACTAAGAAAATCTTGATGTACATGCATGCTCCCTTTTCACAGGCAGTGTTTTGAATGTTCATTTCTGAATTAATCAGTTATGCACACACACACACACACACACTCTCTCTCTCTCTCTCTCTCTCTCTCTCTCTCAGTATCACATTCTTAATTCCTACTACATAAAATTTGGATCCGCCAACACTTCACTTCCATGTTACTTGTTAAGAAAAATTACTTACCCACGGTACTCAGAAGGTCGTAATTATTAATATTAGGGGAAGGTTTTCCGTCTGCTTCCGTCACATCCTTCTTAACAGAAGATCTGAGACGCGCTTTGGAAACTTTCGCACTCGCCATTCCTTTTAGAATAAATCGCGAAGCCGAAGTTGACAATTCCAAATTCAGTCTTTCCAAGTCCAGTCAAGAATAAATTTCAAGTTTTCCATTTGAGAGAGAGACGAGTTCAATTAAAACCTCAGGGAGTCGTTAACCTAGTCCTGGTGGACAAAGCAGTCAAAGATGATTCCATAACATCTGATCTTTCGATCTCTCCTACGAAAACTGCACCTACTCTCAACTCCTATTCGCACATAAATGTTTTGATCGCGATAGGAACAGAGTGACTTCCCTTTGCAATATAGTCTGTTTCTAAATTTATACACGGGTGGCTTCACTACCCCCCTTTTGTTCAGATCCCACACCTTAAAGAGGCTTATCCTCAACCTTTTAAGAAATATGGTCTTTACATGATTTGAGACGCATGCTTTATTTCGTGTTTACAAATTGTTATTGATGTCTTTCTCATATATGTTATTATTGTGTAAATATATATTCTTTGTAGCCTATAATAACAATACAATTATATATATTATATTATAGTATAGTATAGTATAGTATATATATATATATATATATATATATATATATATATATATAAGTAATTGTCATGATTTAGAAGAAAAAAATGTAGCGATATGAAATATTGCAAAGAGATAACATTTTATTCATTATGTTGATTTTTTTTAATTCCAAAATTACATATACTTATAAAGAGTAAGTACTCTTAAATCAAACTTCGTATTAAAAAATCCTTCATATCTTTACAATAGATTATGATATAATTACCTTCTGTTTAGATTATACTGTGAACACAAGTCCGAGATCAGTGCTTTAATTCACCAAAATTGATCAAGAAATGAGTGCAGGAAAATTGTTTGAAAATATATGGTTTTGTATGATTTTATTGGGGGGGGGGGGGGTTGTGGCCAAGTACTGTATATAACTGTAACCATTTTCATTTTCAAAAAAATATATCAATGCCTTGATAAACGAAAAAGGTCATTATTTTGCACCCATTCTATGTTTGGAGGAATGCACCCTTTGGAGAAAATACTAAATAGGTGCAAAATAATGGTATTTTTATGTTTATTGGTAAACTAGAAGGTGAGTGGGTGGGGTTGGGTGATACATATGATCATGTCCACAGGCAGCTGTGATTGCAATTGCAAAAACTTGCATGCAATTTGTTAACCAATCTCTCTCTCTCTCTCTCTCTCTCTCTCTCTCTCTCTCTCTCTCTCTCTCTCTCTCTCGTAATACTTAATGGGAAGAACTATATATATCATACCTATAGTTGTACAATGTGTACCAAAATAAGCAACACCTGAACATCATGCACGTCAATGGCGTATCCAGACAATTCTCAACGAGGGCACCGTAAAAGGCTTGGCGTCTGTCTTGAAGCCTCTAGTGAAACCATGGTGGGGGCTACCTGACATTACTGAGTTCAGACAAAATAAATTATATATTTCAGCGTTTTTTAAAACATATAACATATTTCTTCTTTTTTTAAGGAGGTGGGGGATATAGTCGATCAAGGAGGCGCACACTGCATGTAACATAATAAAGCTGCATAAATAGGTCAAGTCATTGATAAACATAAATGCACAAGGATGACAATATAGCTCTTTATACAACTGGATTAAAAAGGCCCAATGAGTGAGTTTAGATATTTAGCATAACTTTAATTACGAAAAGAATGACCTTGTAAATAATGTAAATAAAAACATGAATAGAAATGTAAGAATCATGAATTAAGTAACTCATTAGTTTACAAACTGTCCCAAACAAATTCTAAAACATGTCTATCGGTGCAGTGAGGTTCCATTATTTCGGGGACAAAATATGGGTCGCACTATAGTGATTGTTCAACGATATCGTGTGTTTATATAAGTTTCCCTTGGGGTGCTTCAAGGTTGACAGCAATACTGACTATTGGAGGGATTACGGGTGCATGTTATACAATTCTCTACAGCGTGAATATATAAAACTTTCAGAAAAGTGGGAAGGGGTGCCATGAGACCGTCTAAAGCACGCCAAAACTTACTTCAACTCGTTTCGTAGGATCGCTTTCTATGTAACATCGCAAGGATTGTGATTTCACTGACTATGCTAAAACCCGCCTCATAAATGAACCACCATTTGTCCGTCGTCCGTATGTCTGTCCGTAAACTACTAGCATTCGCATTTTTACTTCACCAGCCGTGAGTCACGGAGCCAATTTCAACTAAACTTACGATAAACTATTCTTGGGTAAAGGGGATTCAAAACTGTTCAAATGAAGGGTTAGATCCTTTTCAAAGTAGATAGAATTGAGAACTAAAAAATATGGTAACTTCTTCTAAGATAATCTTCGCAAGAACCACTGGACCAGAGGGGAAAACCCAAAACTTTGATGAAAACTTCCTTAATGAGTGGAGATTCAAAATTGTTCAAATCGGTAGGATATGAGACCACAATAGGGGATCCACGTTCTATCTGGGGATATACGGGACAAATTTCAAACCATGGCCCCCCTCCTGTGAACAAAATAGGGGGACGCAGGTTTTTTGATGGGAATAAACATGAAAATAATCTAAATTTTATTCTCAAGAGCAACACTGTCATGTCATATTAATACGCAAGCATCAATGGATAGTGCAGATTTATCTTTGTTCAAATCATGCCGCAAGTGAGTCTACAAATGAGGATAGAGGTTTTACGTGAGGGTATATAAAAATTCTTTTAAAATCTCCTTAAGAACAACAGGGCCGATTAGTCGTTATTAATATCCAAGCATCCTATGGAAGTATAGATTCGATGCTTTTTCGAACCATGCCCCCCCCCCCCCCCCAAGCATCCTATGGAAGTATAGATTCGATGCTTTTTCGAACCATGCCCCCCCCCCCCCCGCCCCCCGGAACAAAATGTGTCAAGGGAGTTTATAGGACACAATCTCTACATACCTTCTTTGTAAGGCATGCAAGCAGGACCATGGTTAATCATATCAACAAGCAAGCATTCTCAGGCAATTTCAATTTATTCAAACCATGGCCACGAGGGTAGGATGGGACTACAATATGAAAGTTTCACGTGGCAATATCTAAGGGAAGTTTTGAAAAATATCTTCTTCTCAAGACCGGCATGGCCATTGTTTGTCATTGTTAATGTACACGCATAATCGGGTACTACAGAATAAGTGTTCTTCAAATCATGCGGGAGAGGGTTAAGATGGAGCCTCAATAGGGGATCAGGGATTTACATTTCTTATCAGGAATACTGATTAGATATATATCAATATGTAAGTATTCCACTGTAGTGCAGATTCATGTTTGACTGGGATTGGTTTAGATATAAAATCAGTTTTACATGAAAATAAATGACAATATTTTCAAGAGTTACTGAGCAGGGTCACACTAAATCATATCAATAAGAAACGTTCTGGATTCGGTGTTGTTGAATTACTTTTATTGGGAGAACTTGCATTTTTTCCCCCTAAAACCATTAAAATTTGCGTCATTTTATTAATTTCACCTTATTAAAAATGACAGAAAATAGTGAAAATGACTATATAGGAGACATATTTCGAATTCAAGCCCTATAAAATCTGTAAAATCCAGGAGCTTCCGGGGGCTTGGCCCCTGAACCTTCACTAGGGCTTCGCCCTGTACCCACTGGGGCCGCGAGGCGGCCCTCCAGACCCCCTTCCTCATAAAGTTATGCCCCCTAATCACTATTCCTGGACCTGCCCCTGTATATGCTTTAGAATAAGTCAATTTTGTATAGTAAGATATTGCCGAGACTAACTCGGATTGTCAATAATTCCATTACATTCCACAAAAAATATACTACTTTTATTTTTGTCATTTCTCTGTGTTACATTTAATTTTGTCGGAATATATATATATATATATATATAGAGAGAGAGAGAGAGAGAGAGAGAGAGAGAGAGAGAGACACAAGTACAAATCACAGGCATTTGGGCATGGATCATGATCATTGAATCATTCCACCCGCATCCACCCCCATACCTTATTACCTAGTTTTTTTCCTGATCTTAGATAGACTTGTTTTTATCTCACCTGAACTGAAAGTTCAAGTAAGCTTTTCTGATCGCCTGTTTTCCGTTGTCTGTTCGTCTGTCTGTCCGTCTGTACAAATTTTGCTCATTTTCGACTTCTTCTCCAGAACCATAAAATGACACAAATTTTAATGGTTTTGGGAAAGAAATGTAAGTTCTCTCAATAAAACTAATTCAATAAAACAAAAGATTTTGTCACTTATTACTCCGAGAGTGGAAGAAATCATTGCATCTTTTATCGTTTAAATTTTTCTAAAAACCACGATTTACCTTCAATTTGAAATGTTTAGAGGGAGGGGGTATCGGCTATGCCCTCCATTAAATCCGCTACTGGTATACATATGAAAATCGTGACTTGAAATAATGTAGTGATTCTATCAGTGTTTGATTATGAATAAAACCGTGCTATATAATTGTGGCAGTGTTTGATTATGAATAAGACCGTGATATGATTGTGGCAGTGTTTGATTATGAATAAGACCATGATATAATTGTGGCAGTGTTTGATTATGAATAAGACCATGATATAATTGTGGCAGTGTTTGATTATGAATAAGACCGTGGTTATGAATTAATAAGGCAGTGATATGATTCTATCAGTGTTTGATTATGAATAAGACCGTGATTATGAATTAATAAGGCAGTGATATGCTAGATCTGTTTATTGCACTGTTTGGATCTTTTTCACACAAAAATAAATAGATAAATAAAAGTACAAATAAATAGACTATTAAATCGCAGTTTGATCTTATATAGGCCTAACTATATATATGTCGTTTGGGTGGCAAAGTGATTAATGCACTCGCTTAAATTTTCGTCACGTCGACCTGGGTTCGATCAGCAGTGGTTGTATGTGAGAAGGTGGATCGTCACCCACTAGGACACGCAAGTACCCCCCCCCCCCGGTTGTCCGGTTTCCCACGACGAAAAAGACCCCCACGCGCCAATATCTGAATCGACAAAAGATCCGAATCGAAGCGACGAAAGACATTAATTTGCTTGTCAATCGCACAGGCATTTGTTTCTGTAAATAAAGCTTTGACGTCTGCATAAGAATTAAGTGTTCATTCTTAGTACACACGTCATAGCTGTATTTACAGAAACAAGTGCCTGTGACTAATCGTCCTTCTCATATTCATCCCAGACGCGTTCAGATGTGATATTTTGTATGCAGCAACTATAGAATATGTACATTTTTTGACACGCAGAAAAATAGACACACTATTCACTTTGTTGGTTTTTTTGTCAAGGTTACTCCAAGGTCACAAATTAATCTTTTTAAGAGAACTTTTCAAGGGAATTCCATTAGCGGAGACAAGTTGTACATACTTAAGATTCATTACTGATTTTGTTTAAATTTGCCTCATAATAATTATGTTTGGATAAATTTCTGTCTATTCGCAGAGACACAAAAAACTAATAGATACTGGCAAAATCAACAAGATAATCATACTATGCTGTCTGACGTGTTTTATGCTTATTGTTGGGCCGTTCTTGGCGCACTGATTAATCTGAAGTAGAGTCCTGCGGATTGCTCCGTTTGCCTGATGGTGATGTAGTCTCACGGCGGGTGTGACCGGTCGACAAGGGATGTTTACCCCTCCTAGACATCTGATCCCACCCGTGGTATATCCAGGGGTCTGTATTTGCCCAATTATTTACTTTGTGTTCCTTACATGAGTTACGAGATTGGTCGGTATCTTGTTTAGAAAAATGCACTAAACGATAAAAGAAGCAATAATTTCTTCCACTCCCGGAGAAAAAAAATTACAAAATCTTTTGATTTCTTGAATTACTTTATTGGGAGAACTTAATTTTTTCCAAAACCTCTTATAATTTGCGTCATTTGACTAATTTCACCCTATCAAAAATGATAGAAAATTTAGTACAAATGACTTGAATAGGAGACATATTTCAAGCCCTATAAAATCTGTAAAAATCCAGGAGCTTCCGGTGGCTTCGCCCCCTGGCCCCCCACCAGGGCTTCGCCTTGGACTCACTGGGAGCTTCAAGGCGGCCCCAGACCCCCTGCCCCATAAAGTGACGCCCCGTAACCACAATTCCTGAATTCGCCCCTGGTTAGAACATGTAAATGATCCGGTTATGTTGTTTAACGTCCCACTCGAGAATTTTTCACCCATGAATATATGGAGACGTCGACAGTGCCAGTGAAGGGATGTAAAATTTAGGCCCACATGCTCTGAGCGTGCGGTCTTTGAGCAGGGAGTGATCTGGGCCGCACGGCAAGAAGGGTAACAAGTTCAGAATATCATGTAAATTTACCATTGTCTGTAACGGTTGTCAGATACTACTTATTTCCACAGTTTTAAAATCTCTTCTTTCTGTGATTGTGTTCTAGCAGTTGAAGACAAAACTCTTTCCTTTTCAAATGAGGCGGGAGGAAAGTGATATTTTATCACCGTTAAAACATAGTCATTTATATGATTAAAGTTTTCCAGACCCCATATTTCAGCATTGATTAAATGTTACAATTGATTTGATTTGAACGTATTTTATTGTATATGATATATACAAAAGGATCAGAAGCAAGTTCGTAAAACTTACAAGTTCTTCTCCTTATAATATAATACATGTAACACATAATTACCATTGGGAAAAAAATATATATAGAGAGAATACAAAAAATGGTAAACTGTTCTATAGACAAACAATGCAATATGACATGTTCATTTCGTAGCTGTTTTATAACATATTATTATTACATCATTACTATCATTATGAAATAGCATACCTTACGAAGTCTATGAAATAAGCACGGTCTGTTCGCATATCTTGATCATCATTCTAAGGTACATGCATCTTCGCAAGCCAAGGGTTTTCGGTCCACTCCGCTGGACCGAAAACTCCTGTCCTGCGAAGAAGAGTTTGTAGTTTAGATCGCCAAATGTTTTGAACTGTTTTGAAGTGTTTTTTCGAACGTAATGATACTTAATCATAGTAGTTGTGGTAATTCCAAGTTCTTTTTCTTATTTTCTTTTTTGTTTTTTAGATTTCACTTCCAACTCCAGTTAAAGGGAAATAACTGATTTAAAAATAAGGCGGGAATTACAAGGTTAAAGGTCATGCTAATTGTATACCCCTGAGAGAGAAGATGGCCGACGATCAGATTCAGTTCGAAACGTTGTTAAACACATTACTGAATCCAGATAACAGCATCAGAGTGAAAGCAGAGGTAACGTACTACTAGTATCGCTAGTCTGTCTGAAAGTAGGTTGAGTTGTGATTGTGTAATGTAGGAGAAGACTCGACATGCCTCATACCACGTGGAAATGAATGGAGACTGTCAAGCAAGGTCTTTTGACACTTTGGTTAATAAGATAAGACGTACGGTTGTGTCTTAATTTAGTGTCGGTAGTGAGCTACATGTATTTGAGTTATAGTCTATATTGACCATTTAGTTAAAGTGAACCCAGTAGGAATGCAAGTTAGTAAATTTATTTTTGATTTGCACTTCCGGTCACCCCCCCCCCCCCCCTCCCCATCCCCTAAGCACATGAATCATGATGTGACAAACTGATTCTGATGATAGTTTGTAAATTGTAACAGAAAGCAGTGTCAATTAACATATAAATTATCTAATTTTGACTGATAATATGAAATACACCTATACAGTATTGTAAAATAGTATAATTTTGGAAGGCCGATAAACCAACATTTGCAAACTAATTTTTGTTTTAAAAGAATAAAGCCAGACTGCACGAATATTGATATGGGGTATGTGTTATACAATTTGTAGATTTAAAGCAAAAATGTTGTATATTAATACCATATTTAAAGTTCTACAGATTTAGCACCAAATTCAAAATAAGATTTACTGGAGCTACCTTTCTGCATTATATTTTAAATCTTAACTATTCTGTACAGGAGAACAGGACATTTTACGCCCAATCTTTCAAAAGACGTTTCGCCCCGAAAGTGATTTCACCCCAAGTTGATTTGCCCCTGAATGAAACAACTTGTAACTAATAAGTTAGTAAATAAGTTTATTGTGCTTTTGAGTTATATTTATGTTTCAAAATATTTTGATACTTTGACAAGTTGACAAGTTTGTGCTATATAACATATTTTCAGGCAGCACAGGCACTTGACATTTTAAATAATAATCTTCCTATAAGCAAAATATTCACCAGGTATATATCATGCTGCCATCTTGGTTTTCTTTTTTACCAGCTGCATCACTTGCAATTTTTGGCGAAAAGTTCGATATTATAGGGTTATTGAACTTATATTGGTGAATATTGGCACGAGTTGGCTGTGAAAATGCGCGAGCTTGTGAGTGCATTTTGACAGCCAACGAGTGCCAATATTCACCTATATAAGTTCAGTAACCCTTTTATTATATAGCTAAAGTATTTAGTTGTTAAATTATATCCCTTTTCACTCAAACTACTCCAAAATAGACGAGAATTCATCAATATTGGCAGTGTGCAATAACAGCATGCATTTCTTAACTGTTCAATATTTAACCCGTCATTAATGCATGAAGCAAACTGATTTTGTAAATGGGGACATAATTTATGTACAGTGAAACATTTTGCTTAAGTAAATATCAAATACTGGCTCTGTCAGATTCGGAGGACCGTCGTCTGCCATTTTGGCTTGTTTACGTCGTTACGGTAACGTCAATATTGAACGCTCATACTCGGAATGTTTCGGGAGCATACAATGTACGCAATGAAATGTTAGCGTTCAATAAATTCTCAGGATATTGAACGATAACATTCTCTAGATTTTCCGCAGATTTTATATTAGACTATTTATTAGCTATATAATAAAATATGATAATTAGACCCCCTACCATTTAGAGGCAACTCTGTCAAGGTCTTGCTTCTTGCATCATCGAGGTAAACTGGAAATTAGGTCCATTTATTGGCTATAATTAACTGTCAAACATCATCTACCATTTCTCTCGTGTGAAAAATTGTTAATATGAGGACAGTTGACATTTCTGGATCCCTGTACCCCTTGGACCTATGGGGTGGGGCAAAAATTGACCAATTTTCAAAAATTATCTTTTCTACAATGGCACATGTTTAAGAAAAACTAAATGTGTAGTGGTGTAGATCAGGAAGACTTCTGCCAAATTTATAAATTTCATTATCTCCAGGGTAGAGGTTCTGACTCCAGGGAGGGGCCAAATTTGGTATATACAGTGTATATATGTGTAAAACGTTTAGATAAGGCCATCCTTAAAAAATTGTATGTTTGCTGTAACGCGACCGACCCACTCAAAACACCGCGACTCAATTTTTTTTATGGCTTCTCTGAAAGTTTTTATTTTTGATTGAGATCGAGATTCAAAAAAAAAAAATCTAACATGGTGGACAAGTCCATGGTCACGTTTGCTGTGACCGTCAATTTAAAGCAATGCATACTGTAAATGACAGTAAATAGATTGAAAAATAAAAGAACAAGTTGAATAACATGTGTGATTAGATATACTTCATAAACTTGTCGTATCAGTAAATTATATCAATTCATGAATCATTGTCTTCCTGACAGTAATTCCTGCTTGTTATCTTTGATTTGCAATGACCTCGGAGGTCATCAGTTCATGCCAACCCACACGCTGATTCTACATATCATGCATGTCCATATGATCAGTTAGTGTTTTAACGGACTTTGACAAAAAATTTAAATGATACCCACTGTAAGGGATTTTGGTTACCAGCAGCCCCAATTGCATGAAGTTAAAACTTGGCCTTGCAGAAATGCATTCGACGTTTCAGTGCAGCCACCAAGTACTTTAAAGGTGTCTAGATTTTGGTTGACAAACCACGATTCACAGGTTTTCAAAATGGAAGAAATCTAAACATTTAAATATATAGACAACTTTATTTCAGTATCTGTTGTGAAGACACTAGTATTAATAGCAATCCCTTTCTATATTGCCTATATATACCTGTATATTTATAAAGTCTGAATGCTGTCCATGCCTTGTGTACTTTAGTGTGTAACAGTAGGCACACTCAAAGTCAGATAGTATAATTACTAAGGGTGAGATGTTATAAACCACAATACACACAAAATAAAGATAGTATAATTACTAAGGGTGAGATGTTATAAACCACAATACACACAAAATAAAGATAGTATAATTACTAAGGGTGAGATGTTATAAACCACAAAACACACAAAATAAACATATCCTATCACGATACAAATAAGGAACAACTCTTTGTTTGAGTTTATATTGTAGAAGTGCATACATGGTAATTGGCTGGTGAAGGTCTTTATGCATACAAATACTATATGAGCTAATCGCTTTATCAACTCGTTACCCTTCCAAACTAGACAGTTGTTATTTATATTTACATTATCTCCTAAATATAAGAAATTTTAGTAAGTTTGATAAATAATTCTTGATTGACTAATGGTAAAATTTGTCTATGTCTAACCTTGGGCTTATAGCTAGCTTGAGTGACGTCACAATGGCACGAGAGAATGATTCATGAGACCATAAACCCATTATCTACTTGGTAGTGTTATATAGAACAGAATGTAAATATAAACATATACTGGTTCCTGTTTTTCGTAATCTTTTCATATTCTGCATGGAAGACTTGACTCCATTTCAGTTGTTGAAGTAAAGTTATTAGTTTTGAAATCTTGTCTTAGTGTTCATTGCAATTTTGCTCATTTACAAATCAAATATAGTAAGTGGTTTTCAAAAAAAAACATCTACCTACCCACCCACACTGAAAAATCTGAGCCACGTTACAGCAAACATACAATTTTTTTAAGGATGGCCTAATACCTTTAAATTATAGTGATTATATTTTCTTTATCATTTGATATACTTCTTGAAGTTTGCTGATATATTGGTATAAAACTAAATGCATATTTAGGAAAAGGATGTACCAAACTTGTGAATTTCGCAACCCCAGGGTATTGACTCTTGGATGGGCAGGGATTGTTTTACCCCTTGAATCCAGGGGCCAGGGCCTTCAAGTTTGGGAAAAATAACTTAATTTAAACTATATTTTATTCACAAAGTGAATGGGATCGGGCAACAGGCACAGCCTATTAAGCCCTTTCCCTAAAATAACGATATTTGATTGAAATTGGGAAATTTGTTACATACAAATAAATAAGAAAAACATTTATAAAGTTAACCATTTGATATTTCATTATCAATGTGGCTGAAACAAATTAAGCTTTAATTTCCGGTCTTTGGCAGAGAAAAAACTGTCAAAAATGTTTTGCAACAGAGTGGCACCAAGGTTGGATGGCGCCTCATGGCATATTCTCATCAAAGCATCCATCATTTGGGAATTTTAAGGCATCATTTTGGGGGGAAACACCTGCTCTTTAGCATTGGGAATGGGGCCGAATTTCGGCCCTCTACAGACCCTTAAAAAATCCCTGATGGGTTCAAATTAGTCATATTGTGTTAATGTTATGTATATTATATTATGTAAAGCCTTTCATCACTATAGGCACTTTTGAGGGCATTTAACTTTTACATGTACATTTGTTGAATATAGTATTCAAAACAGAATTTTTTTTCTAGATTTCATAGGCCATGGGACTAGTGATACTTGTAACTAATACTCAGGTGACTGGTAAGGCCTGTGGGCCCCTTGTTAAGTTGCAAGTTGGATTTGTCATTTTAGCAATAGGAGCTCTGAATTTATTGATACCAGAAAATGATTTTGAGTTGATTAACAATATTGTTACCTTTTACCTGGCTTTTAGTATGGAGGTGAATATCACTGAAATCTGATTCGTGAATGCTGGCATTTTTCCAATCCAAATTAAAATACTAATTTTAGTATATAAAACCTTTGGATTGACAGCTTTAAAAAATTAAGACAGTAGAAAGGGTTATTATATTAAAATATTGCAAGAAATATGAATTCTTTCAAAATGGGTAACTCATATTAAAATTAATCATATAATGTGAAGTGAAATGTTTATACAGGATGTGTGATTTGATTCATGTTATCTACTTTCAGGAAGCATATGAAGGCATAACATCAGTATCAAAATTACCATTCCTTGTGACAGCCCTGAAAAACAGAAATTTGTTGGTGGAGGTAACACACATTAGATTCTACTTGGACTAGAAGTTCTATGACCAGTGAAATTTATGTATCATTGATAGTCCAGCTCTGACTTGGTGTATTTGCAAATTAAACAAAACACATTTTTTGCTACATTTAAAGTTAACCTCTCTTTATTTATTCGCCATGGGTCTTGAGAATCACAAGGTGAGCATGTAGTACACATCTTTCAACTTTCTCTTTCATAATTGAATGTATGCATGAAGTTTGAGGTAATGTAACTTAGTTACCAAACTTCCAAATGTTTAAAATAGATTTCGAACACCAGATTTTGCTTACTTCCCAGGAATTTATTGAGATTCTTTTTACTACCGGTAAAGGGTACCTTTCCCCCTCTGAAAACAAATGAATATTTCCCCTTCCACAGGTAAGAATTCCCCTTGAAATGTAGAAACTACATGAAAATGTACAGGGTTTGACATTAACTTTTTTTGGGCACTAGACCAATCGGGCTACTTAAAATGATTTTTGCTAGACCTGACCTTACATCCACTAGCCCTGACCAACGTTCCAGAAAAAAATCTTATAAGATTCTCCATATCTAAATACATGTACTTAATTTAAATGAAAAATGTTAAGTTTGAACTAAAATGCATTTAATTGTCTCAAAAAAATCTTTAATCTCGTCATTCAATTTGATGCTTTTATTTTCAACCCTTTTTTCAGTTTCTTTAAATTTTTACCGGCACGGAAATTCTTTAATCCATTTAGAATAAATTGACCTCAATGTTTTTTTTAAAATTTCTATTTCATAAGCCCTGCTTTGTTTCTACCTAACGTTTTCCTTTTGTTTTCTTTCTTGAGACATCTTTTGCTTTCATTGAGGACGAGATTTCATATTTGATTATATAGACATTCCCGCACATATGTTTAATAAACACTTTCTTATATTCAATTCAAATGAACTGTTTTGGTGTTTTTTTTAATGAAAATGAATTCAATAATTCTATTTAACCAAAACATAACTTTACACACATTAACAATGTGTAGATGTCGTAGAACATCACTTACGACCGCGACTTATTAGAACTAAAGATGGAGATTATGTCATCATGTGGTTCAAAATTGCTCGCAAACTCTTTACAGTTATTTTTTTTATGAATAAAATATCTTATGATTTAAAGTAAAGTTTCTTAAATTTGTTTATATTTTTAACACGACCAGTCGGACTAGTAAATAAACATTTTACCCGACCGGACCTATCATTTAGTAGTCTCGGTCGGTCGGACGTGCCTTAGTGTCAAACCCTGATGTATGGAAATTTTTATAAAAATCATTTTATACATGTATGTTCTAGGTGTTTTTCTATAATCATCGAAGTCTTGCATTTATATAAACAAGATTCAGTAATCAGTCAATTGATGTACCTATTTTTAGATGTTATTATCTGAGAATGTCCCCCTCCCCTCACCTGGAGGAAGTTCATGATTGAATTCTCAAAAATTCCCCTTAAATATGAAATGGGTAATAACATATAAAAGCTGGATAAATCCCTGCTTACACTGGGCAATAAGATAACTTAATGTTGATCTCCTACTAGTACCCTATATGTATATACAATTACACTATGAGTAGAAGCATTACAATGGGTATTAAGTTCACATGCAGTTAATGTTGGCAGTTTTATATATTTGCAGATATTTCATCTTGTTTTTAAAAGGATGTTGGGATTGTTAAAAACAATATTTCTCACTTCAAACTTATTCCTTTCAGGTTCGGCCTCTTGTTAAAAGGATGTGGGCATTGTTAAAAACCATATTTCTCACTTTAAACATATTCCTTTTAGGTTCGGACTCTTGGGGCTGTCCTGTTACGACGTTTGTTTGCAAACAATTTTGAGGAATTTTGGCCTCAGGTTCCTGTTGATATTCAAAATGCAGTGAAGGAACAGATCCTGATCATCATTCAAGAGGAGGGCACTCCGCCAGTGCGCAAAAAAATCTGTGATGCCGCGGCAGAGTTAGCCAGGAATCTCATCGGTATCTAAATCTGTGGATTTAAAGTAAACTGTTCTTGGAAATAGTTTATTGGGCCCAATTCTAAATTTGATCTCATGTTTAAAGTAAGGGAAGTAAAGCATTGAATTTGGAATGATGATTCGTTTTCTTAAGTGGAAATTCTGCAATATGATAAAATGCCCTTCATCGAAGATCCTTTGATATTATTAGATGATGAAGACAGCATGACATGGCCGGAGGTTCTCAAGTACATGTTTGAATGTGCTAATTCAGCTGATGCTGGTCTACGAAGTTGTGCTCTCCATATTTTTGGGTGAGAAAGATAGTAAAGAGGTGTAATGTAAAACAATGTTATCATTCACTGTCAATTATGTATTTTTCACTAAACTTTATTTTCTTGATTCATTATTAATTATAAATTATCAACAAGGACATCTCCATATGAGTGAAATATTCTCGAGAAGGACGTTAAACAACAGGGATTTTTTTTTACCCCTTGAATCCAGGGGCCAGGCCTTCATTCGAGTTTGGGGAAAATAACGATGTTTGATTGAAATTGGGAAATTTGTTTCATACTAATAGATAAGAAACACAAGCAAAAAGTTAACCATTTGATATTTTATTATCAATGTGGCTGGCTTAAACAAGCTTTGATTTCCAGTCTTTGGCAGAGAAAAAACTGTCACAATTTTTTTGCAACAGAGTGGCACTGAGGTTGGATGGCTTCTTGTGGCATATTCTCATCAAAGCATCCATCATTTGGGAATTTTTAGGCTAGGCATCATTTTGGGGAAAACACCTGCTTTTCAGCATTGGGAATGGGGCTGAATCTCAGCCCTCTATAGACCCTAAAAAAATCCCTGAAGAATATACAATTAATCAACAAGGCATAAATTTTAACAAACATTCAATTTGTTAACACTATACAAAAAACAGTCAAGAAACTTATTTTCATATTAAGGTAGCCTTGCAAATTAACACAAATATATAACTCTTGCAAATAAAATTTGATGTTGGTAAATGGATGAATGCTGAGCTTTTATTGTGTTGTTTTCTTTCTAGTCAGGTTCCTGGAATATTCGGAAACCAGCAGGCTCACTACTTGGATGTGATCAAACAAATGTTGTCCAGGTGTATGAATGATACAGGGAATTTCGAGGTGCAATCTGAGGCAGTTAAAGCCTTGACAGCTTTTCTGTCAGCCAATGACAATTCTCCTTCTATACTTACACAATTTAAAGACTTCATTCCAACAGTGATACAGGTAAATTTTAATTCAAAACTTTTTATCAGAATGTATGATCATATTACAAATGACCATTTTGTCTTCAATACATCATTAATTTGTATTGTTTCGGGCCTAGATAACGATAGGTTTCTGAAAGAGAAGGACAGAATCTTTTAAGATCTTCAGTTTTATCAATTGCTCAACAGATCTGCTGACTTGGTGTGTATATGTATTTATGAGAAGTCTATGTCTTTTCGACAGCTAACAAATGACAGTGTGACTGCTCAGGAGGATGATGCGTTGCTGAAATGCATGATTGAACTTGCTGAAAATGTTCCCAAAATTTTGAGATCCCATATGGAAACTATTTTCCCATTCTGTCTGAAGGTTGAGTATAGTTTTGCTAAACCTACTTCTAATCACATTACAAGAAATGTGGAAAGCCATTAAAAAAGGGGTTTTGTGCATCTTTTCAGGTTGTTTCGGATTGTAATTTGGAGGATTCCTGGAGACAATTAGGCCTAGAGATTATTGTCACAATGTCTGAGACAGCACCAGCAATGGTGCGAAAAAATGCCAAGTTTATGCCATTGTTAGGTATGAGATTGACCAACTAAATGTACTTGAAATGTAAAAGCTTCATTTGATTTGTGTTTTTATTGTCTTTGGAATTTTTAATCCAAGAATTTTAGAGAAAGGGGGGTGGGATATATTTTCCATATAATTGTTTTCCCATCTCTGATTTTCATAACAAGTTTCTCAACTTTTGTTTGTAGCAAAAGTGTGTTGTATACACTATTGATCAATAATTCAATATATCCAGGTTTAAATTCACCGTAGACAACAAAAATACTTTAGGTTTAAAAACATTTATGTTTGTTTCCTGTTATCCAACCTACTGACTCAAAGCTGCTGACCTGGATTTTTACTAACTAAATTTCGGGGAGGAAAATCGTTTCCAGATTGGATTTATTTTAATTCTGATCTGGGTTAGCTTTTAAATCAAACAAAATGGCAGCTCCCAGTGACATGGGAGCTTGTTTGGTTACTGTGATTAACATGCAAAGAATGCAGTCATCACAATGAGAACTCTGCGATGACATCATGTAGTAACTTGAATACTTTCTTAGATATTTATGGTCAACAGCAGGAAACTGAACCTTTGTTTTTATGGTCATATCCAAATGACCTGTGATTTGCGCTTCTAAATGCCAAGCATGAAGCAAATGCTTTACCACAAGAGACAAGATGACCTCCTGATTACAATGCGAATGCTCTACCACTGCAAGTATACTACACCTGTGGTGCAGGGTCTGTTTTCTTAACTTTTAGGTCTTGACACCAGTAGCAGATTTAAAAGGGGGAGGGGGCGCAGCTGGTGGCCCCCCCCCCCCCCCCTAAATTTTTCAAATTTAAGGTAAATCGTGGTATCTTGTTTAGAAAAATGTACGAAACGATAAAAGAAGCAATGATTTCTTCCACTCCTGGAAAAATAAATAACAAAAAATTACATTATTGGGAGAACTTAATTTTTTCCAAAACCCCTCAAAATTTGCGTCATTTTATTAATTTGGCCTTATTAGAAATGACAGAAAATTGTACAAATGACTGAATAGGAGACATTTCAAGCCCTATATAATCTGTAAAATCCAGGAGTTTCAGGGGCCCCTACCAGGGCTTTGCCCAGACCCCCTGCCTCATAAAAAGTGGTGTGCCGCCCCCCGCCCCCCCCCCCCAACCACAATTCCTGGATCCGTCCCTGGACACTGTGACCTATATACTCTATATGTGATCAACTCTTGTTATTAAATTCATAGTTTAGGTCTATTTCTTTAAGTTGCATAAGCCAACCCCCATACCAGCCTACCTGGATTTTTTTTGCCTTGGTAATAGGAACAAACTTTTTTTTTTGGCCCCACAAGAATATTGTATTCACAGAATAGTTTTGTATGTGTCCAGTGTTCAATCTGTAATCATTGATTTCTTTATTCGCACAGTACCTCAGGTGTTGGCCATGATGGTGGACTTGGAGGAAGAGCCAGAATGGTCGCTCCAGGATGAACCCGAGGAAGAAGATACAGACAGGTGTGTACACTTGTACTCACAGTAGAAAATACAGGTAGGGAGAGGAAGATGCCAATTACTGGATCAAAAGATCAAGGTTATAATCAGTACACGTACTCACAGTAGAAAATACAGGTAGGGAGAGCAGACATGATTTTTTTCCGATTTAAATCGGAAATCTGACTTTTCCTTTGTGGTAATCCGACTTTCAAAAAGAAACTGACTTTTTTGCAAAATCGGCAAATCCGGATTTTCCTGTCACTTCCGACTTCGGTTTCAATACTAGTCACTGACAATGTATGCAAACCTCGCTTTGATTGGAGGAATCAGTATTGACTCATGAAAGACGAAATACGATTGGTTGATGTGTTACGCCATTTATTTCCGGTGCAGAATGGTTAACTTCTAAACATGAGTTCACGTGTTGTTGAGAGAGAGACTTGCAAGAATTTAGAGGTTGACAAAGGAGTTAAAAACGGATGGCGTTGGGAATGGCTGAAGAAGAGTGTAGATGGTCATCTCATTTTTTCAAGAGCTTCTAGGGGCCTTGAGCAGACCCCCGGCTGTAGGGCTTGCTTTGCAACCCATTTCCTACTTTTTGTTTATACCACAAAATCATGTCTGGGAGAGGAAGATGCCAATTGCTGGATCAAAAGATCAAAGTTATAATCAGTACACAAAATGTCACTACGTGTATTTTGTGGACACATTTTAAACCATCATTACATTTTTCAGCCTGTGACTATTTCAGTATAATTATTTTTATGTCAAGGTTATTTGTAATCTCGACTCAAACAAGGTTATTGATGCCAAAAAGATAACAGTTGATCTTGCAGTCAACTGTTTCCTGAGTTTTGCTCTTTGAATGTCATGTTTCAAAGGGATTCTGCAGTTTGCAATGCCCTTGAACTTTTTATAGTTTTAACTTCTTTTAAGACAAGTAGAGGTATTTCAACTAAACTATTCACAAAATACTCTTTAGATAAAGAGGATTTAGAAATATTAAAATAAAGGATTCCATCCTTTTCCAAGGGCAGAGAAATTAAGAAAAAGTGAGAATGAAAGGATTATTTTAAAATCTTTAGTCTAGAACTGAGCCAGAAATGGCAAGCATAATTGTTGGTTTCAAAGTTTTGCATACTTTTTGTATCTAAGTAATCATATCATTAAAGCATGATTTGATTTGTAGCAATTCAATAGCAGCAGAGAGTGCTTTGGATCGTTTAGCCTGTGCACTAGGAGGAAAGACCATGCTGCCACACATTTTATCAAATGTCCCTCAGATGTTGCAAAATAGTAAGTTCTTCAATGTAGAAATGAATTTCACTGTCTCACACCATCGTGGACAGGGTGTTTCAGCTAAACCTAGCATGGATATATGTTTATACGAAGAAATATTTTCCCCATTTTATTGATCTGGTTCTAAATGGGCAAATTTGATGGTAGCAATAAATGATTTGGGGTGATTTTGATACAGGACAAAGTAATTTTCAATCCTTTTGCATGAAAATGACGGGGCAAAACGCTCTCATTATTCCCAATGAAGACATGTATGTTTTAAATACATTAGTATACCAGGGGCTGCAAGTATACACAATTTTAGCATTTAGAATTCATAAAGACGTATTTATTTAGGAAACTAAAAAGATAACATTTCCTGTACTTCATCCAACTGATACAGTATGTAGATTGTGATTAAGATGGAGGAAACTCTAAAGATAACATTTCCTGTACATTGTTAAAAGTGTCTTATCAAATAATGCATCAAAGGTAGATGTTAAGGAATCATTTTATTTCATGGGAGCTAATATTTATCGTGTGTACTAACTAATCCATGTATTTGAAATGTCAACGAAATACCAGACTTGTATAATTTTTAAATGTGCAGAAACATTGTCCACAAAATCACATTTAAAAAATCCTAATATTTTAACAATCCATGAAAATTGTCACATGCCTCTTCTCTCCACCTCCCCAACATCAGTTGTTTCACAGTCAGTACGAAATTGTACCCAGAATTCCAATGGGAACATGAATTTCCTGCATTCAAAGATCATTAAACCATTGGACATGAATTTCGGCACTCGTAGATCATTAAACTATGTAAAGTACTGTGAGCTATGACTGTCACTTTTTGAATGGACTTATGTTTATACTTGGCAGTATTAGATTTCTTGTGATGATTGTAGATGACTGGCGATACAGACACGCTGCACTGATGGCTATCTCTGCCTGTGGAGAAGGCTGCCACCAACAGATGGAAACAATGCTTGGAAATGTGTTGGAGGCCATCCTACCCTTCCTCAAAGACCCAGTAAGAATTCAACTCATAAGTGATACTCAGAATTGTGCCCTATATCCAAGTATGGAGTAAATTCTCAAATTGATAAATGTTGAATCTGCTAGTCAGCGACCTGTGCATCATTGTCAATAATCTGCGTTATCGTTTAATTATAACAGCATGCACGGGTTCGGTATGCTGCTTGTAATGCTCTGGGACAGATGTGTACAGATTTTGGTCCCGTGTTTCAGAAGAAATTCCACGACAAGGCAAGTTCTTTTAACTTTGAAATTTTCTCTTATGTTTCATTTTAGTGGGGTTATTTTGTAGTCTCAGAAAATTCATTGCGAAGCTAATTGTAACTTGACCATTTTCAGTTAGTTCCCAGTTTGCTTCAAGTACTTGATGACAATGCTAATCCCCGTGTTCAGGCCCATGGTGCGGCGGCTCTTGTAAACTTCAGTGAGGAATGTCCTAAAGCTATCTTATCCCAGTATCTTGATGTCATCATCCTGAAATTGGAAGAGGTTCTCAACAGCAAGTTTAAAGAGGCATGTACTTTACAAAAGTGTTGACAGTTTGTTATTGTTAAAGCTCTATATTTGTGTATTCTCTATGACATTACTTGACATTACTTCTCTGTGACCTGTGACATTACTTCTCTGTGACCCGTGACATTACTTCTCTGTGACATTACTTCTCTGTGACCTGTGACACTACTTCTCTGTGACCTGTGACATTACTCCTGTGACCTGTGACATTACTTCTTTGACATTACTTCTCTGTGACATTACTTCTATGTGACCTGTGACATTACTTCTCTGTGACATTACTTCTCTGTGACCTGTGACATTACTTCTCTGTGACATTACTTCTCTGTGACCTGTGACATTACTTCTCTGTGACCTGTGACATTACTCCTGTGACCTGTGACATTACTTCTTTGACATTACTTCTCTGTGACATTACTTCTATGTGACCTGTGACATTACTTCTCTGTGACATTACTTCTCTGTGACCTGTGACATTACTTCTCTGTGACATTACTTCTCTGTGACCTGTGACATTACTTCTCTGTGACCTGTGACACTACTTCTCTGTGACCTGTGACATTACTTCTCTGTGACATTACTTCTCTGTGACATTACTTCTCTGTGACCTGTGACATTACTTCTCTGTGACCTGTGACATTACTTCTCTGTGACCTGTGACACTACTTCTCTGTGACATTACTTCTCTGTGACATTACTTCTATGTGACACTACTTCTCTGTGACCTGTGACATTACTTCTCTGTGACCTGTGACATTACTTCTCTGTGACATTACTTGGCTTGGTGACCTTTAAATGAGAATTTCTCCAATTGACAAGATGAAATTGGTATGATTTTAAAATTATTTGATATCTTTTAGCAATATTTATTCATTTTGCATTGTTATTTCATGTGTGATTCAATACTTTAATAAATTTAAAGAGATAGTTTTTTAAAGCTCATTTTCATGAAAAATTGTTCTCGCCCCAAATCATCTTATTCCTCTCCAATATAATGAAAACGATGTATGAATGATATTTTTCAACTTTAAATGACTGCATGCTTGTCTAAAGTTACACTAGGAGCCAACTTGTATAGCAGATTGAATTTTTGTGCAGGAAGCAAAAATTCAGGGGCATAATTTGAAGATTATGATCATTTCAAATTTGAAAATAAATGCATGAAATTGTTATTTAATTTTATACAGAAAATGACTTGTATGAGTCATTTGCACCCATTTTTAAATCTTTAAAAAAAATGTGAACAAAATGACCTTTTCTCTCCATTTAATTATTCTAAAGATTGAAAATGTGCTAGATAGGAATATGATTATTTGACACCTGTCTCTTCTCAATTTATACTCTCCATAATTGTTCTATCCATCATGGCTCCTATAAAAAAAAAATATTAAATGCTGGAAATCTCAACTATTTGAATTTGCTTGTTTAAACTGTAAATTTTGGAATGGTTAGACAAGCAAGAGAACAGTTATTATTGAATTCGCAATTCTGACAAAAACTATTTGAATGCATTTACTCATTTAGCTGATGGAGAAAGGAACAAAGATGGTTTTGGAGCAGACCGTGACGACCCTAGCATCAGTGGCTGACACTGCTGAGGAGAAATTCACCTCTCATTATGATAGGTTCATGCCCTCTCTGAAGTATATTGTGCAAAATGCTGTCCAGCCAGAGTTACGGTTACTGAGAGGCAAAACGATAGAGTGTATCAGCTTGATCGGATTGGCTGTTGGAAAAGAAAAAGTGAGTAAATGCATGTATCTATGGTAGACAGGTACAACTTGTGTATAATGTATACCCTTTGAAAAGGTAGGGTGGACATAACGGTTTGCTCTTGTCAGTTGATAGACCAAGTGGTGTCAACTCAATTCCGACATAAGACATAGATATATGCTTTACATCAAATTTGGTATACTGTTACCCTCTAAGGAGTAGATGACCCCTATTGATCGTGAGGTCAAAGATCAGGGTCAAACTATTAAAGGACATCAGAAAACATTGGCTGGTATATATTTTGAGAACTTTTTTGCCTGAGATAGACTTCAAATCTGGTATACATATAAATCCTTAAGAAGTATATTATTATTGATTTTAAGATCCAAAGATCAGAGGACAAACTTTTCTGCACATCAGAAAATATAGTCTGCTATATATTTTGAGAACGCGTTCCTGGATGTTATGGATATGCAAATGAAGGTCTAAGGATCCTCTGTGTTCGCCATTTGTACGGTTGTTCTGAGTCGTATTTTATGATGCACTATGTATTTTGGTTGACTGTTACAAGGTTAGTTGACTGGATATAAAGGTGAAAAGCCTGCTCAGTGATCTAAGGGCTCACAAGTTTGTGGTTAACAATTGGAACCTTATGAGCCATGTGAATCCCTGAACGTTTCAGCTTGATGTACCCACATTATGATCCATGTGCCCACACTTCATTTTAATCCTTTAAAAAGTTGTAAGATGTTCTATGATACTTTGTTGCTTTTGACACCATTAAAAAAAACATTTCCTGTTGAAATGGCTGATAGCCATGGTCAATATTGTAACACCATTTTTGTGAAAACCTCAATCTCTTGCTTTCGTTATCACAGAAAGGAGCAGATCTAGCTAGGGATTTGACACCCCTTGAGAAAAATGCTTAGGGTATGAAAAAACTTAACACATTCAGGTTTTAAGCTTGTAATGGTAGTCAAGGAGATTAAACATTAATTCAACATTGAAAACTATGAGCCTCGTAGGGAGACCATGAGAGTTAAGATGTCTGACTGTGCATGTTCCTGGGAACTCTGTACTCATTGATTAATACAAGTTTCTAGATGATGAGAATTGTGTTTATAGTATATGTATTATTCTTCAGTTTTTGCAAGACTGCAGTGATGTCATGCAGCTTCTTCTGAAACACCAAACAGCACAGGAACCCATGGCAGACGACGACCCACAGGTAAAGAGCTGGTAATTGAGATGGAATGGATAAGATTGGTAGGAAAGTGAAATTATGATCAGTGAAATTATAGTGTTCAAGGAAAAGAAATTATTCTTCTTTTTTTTTTTAGCTTTCATATATGATATCGGCTTGGGCCAGAATGTGTAAAATTATGGGGAAGGAGTTTCAACAGTATCTACCAATTGTTATGGGACCTGTTTTGAAAGCAGCGTCTCTCAAACCTGAAGTTGCCTTATTAGACAGTAAGCATTTACACACTATTGTGAAGTGAAAGAAGACCCCTCAACTCAACAGTGTCAATCATGAAGTGTTGTGTATAGTGAACATTCCCAACCCCAAATTTGTTGAATGAAGGGCAAGATTCCTCTTGTAATGGGTGTAAATTACAAGCATTTATAAATTGTTAGATAAGCATTTAGGGTAAAAATTTATTGCTGGTCCATTGTACATATAGTACTACCAAATTAATCATCTTCCAAGAAATTAGGTTACAAAGAAATAACTTATGAGAAGTTAATAACAGAAACCAAATTTTAACTGATTTAGGCTGACCATCAGTACACTTAATATTTCCATGTTGCCTTTTTTCTCACAAATTATACAACTGATAAACTTGAGAAATTCGCTACCTCTGATTCAATATTTGGGAACACATACAAAGTGATGATTCAGCAACAATAGAATGAGTTTATTTCTCTCTTTTATCAGGATTACTGTTCTTGCCTACCTTTTATCACGATTAATGTTCTGGCCTACCTTTTATCATGATTACTGTTCTTGCCTACCTTTTATCACGATTACTGTTCTTGCCTACCTTTCAATACTGCCAAACTGTTATATGATTTCCAAGTTAAGTAGGTTTTGCTGGGCCGACCACAAACAAAAAAAAGTATGAGTAATAACGCAATAAAGATGGAGAAAATAGTTGTTGTGTTCTAAAAGGAAAAGAAATTGTTAATTCTTTTTTCAGCTTTTGTATATTGTATTGTATATATACAGTCATTAAGTAAGTGTTGATTTGCAACTGACATGATTAAGCCTCTGAAAATATTTACACAAGTAGCATGAAAGCTACAACAGTGAAAATGGGCATTGGTGACCTGAACATGGGTGATTTTTTTAGTCCTATGAATTGTGTGTATTCCCCGCTTTTGCAGTTAAATTGTTTGCACTCGATGCACAATATTTTACAAAAAGCAAAGTGAAAAGTCTGTGCAAACATTTTAGTTGTTGTGGTAAATTCAGTAAATATTGTATACCTTTAAAGCACTACAATAGGAATAATCTTGTACAGGAATAGATGCCTCTCTTATCACAGGTGAAGAAATCAAAGACATGGAAAGTGATTCTGAATGGCAGTTTGTGACCGTCGGTGATCAGGTAATGTCCTCGTCAGTATTATCACCTGTTCTCTCGTAACAAAGAGTGGTCTATATCAACATAAAGTTTTCGTAGTATTCCCTGTAACTGTCTTAAAAGGCTATTTTCATCTTGAGGATAGACACGACACTGATATTTTTATTCAGACCATCTTGAACTTGTAATTTCTTTACGCAGCAAAGTTTTGGAATTCGGACAGCTGGTCTCGAAGAGAAGGCTACTGCTTGTCAGATGTTGGTGTGCTATGCCCGAGAGTTAAAAGAAGGTTTTGCTGAATACGCAGAGGAAGTGGTTAGAATCATGGTCCCGTTACTCAAGTTTTACTTCCATGATGGTAATTTCTTGTTTGTTTTATTTCTACAGATTAATTTTACACACGGATACACATGGTTGGTTCTGGTTGTGTAATCGTCAGCAGTAATATGGTATTGCTGCTGATATTCACATCAAAGGGGTAAAAAATAATTTGAAAGGACGGGTAAATGAACAGAAATTACTCGGTACTCCTATTTTCATATTGCCAGTGACATAAAAATCTAGACATTTATTGCCTTTGTTTTTATTTTATAAACTTGTTTCTGTTACTTTGCATGGTCAGTGAAATCTCGAAAAATATGAAATTGATACAAGTATAGAATTATCAGTAACAAAACCATGTTAAACATGAATATGTGTTTTGTAATTAAATTAATTTTGGTAAAAGTTAAGGGTATTAGAGAAGATCTGTATGAAAGAGAAAAGATCTGAACATGTTAGATTCAAAAGTCTCCAACAGTAACCTTTACCTCCAGATATCCGAATTGCTGCATCAGAAAGCTTGCCATTCTTGATAGACTGTGCCAAAATCAGGGGTGACCAATTTGTAGCTGAAATGTGGCAGTTTATTTGTCCCAGTCTACTGAAAGCTATTGAGATCGAACCTGAAACTACCGTATTGCCAGAGCACATGAACTCACTTGCCAAGGTAAAATCAATCGTCAACCTTCTTTCTGTTCATTGGTGATGTGATATCTACTGTTGAACTTCAGTATATCGGACACTTATTGGATATGCTGAAGTGATTTTGAACTCCCAACCACTAATTCTTCAAGTATTTTATCCTCGATATCTTGGAAATATTTTCTCGGTCCCATCAAGTTCGATATAACGAGGTTGGACTGTGTATGTAATGTTGATTTTGTGTTGTTTAGTGGTTGATTGCTGGCTCTGTAGTCTGTAATAGTTTAGTATTTACGATTGTGTATGTAATGTTGTTTTTGTGTTGTTTAGTGGTTGATTGCTGGCTCTGTAGTCTGTAATAGTTTAGTATTTACGATTGATCGAAGGATGCATCACTGGGTACCTACATGTAAGACCCTACATCACTGCCAAGTAGGGGGGGGAAAGATATATATATATATATACATACATGTATGTAGCAATAATGTGAATTTTGTTCGCCAAAGTTGCTCAAAACTTGTGTAAAGGAAACTGCTCTGAAAATGAAACTTGCATCAAAATTTCTTAAACCTGGCAAAAGTTAAAACATTTATGACATGAAATTATGAACAATTTACTTTATAAAAATAATTTTGCCTTTGAAAAATTGAAAGTCATTTTCGGGGACCAAATTAAGCCTGTGCCATATGTAATGTATTGTCTTGTAGACATACAATATCTGGTCGTACTTTTAAGAGATGTATGTTGATATATTATTATTTACTTTTTTCAGTGCATTGAAAAACTCGGTAGAGGTTGTTTATCAACAGAAAACCTGCAGCTTTTGATTCAGTTAGTGGAGAGACAGTTACAGGCACACTTTAAAAGACAGGAGGAACGACAGGGTTTGTATTGAAGTAAAAACGCATCAAGTCTAATCATGATATACAGATGCCTTTCAAAGGTTCGTTATTAATCCCCAAAATGTCATGATCACTTGGGTCATGCTCATGTTCCAGATTTTTTTTCCCCCATCACATCTACTACTGATTCTTTAAACGTCTTGAGTCCATCTTGAAAAGCTCTACATCATGTAAAGTGCATATGTAAATCTTTGATTTACTGTATGTTTTGACCTTTATCTCTCATTTTGCCATAAGCTTTGTGGACTAAATCCTCAACCAGTTATGCATTTATGAATCGGAGATGTGCTAATTAATTAATGTTGGTTTACACTAATAGGACGTCACACACATCGATACACACAAAGGTCACATGGCAAACTAAATCACAGCAGCGGATAGTAGTTTCATTTCTATGTTGTTTACATGTGGGCAATTCTACTGGACAATTTTGGACACAATTTTTAAATGAGTATAGTATATTTGGGCTATCATCACAATTACCTATACTTACATGTTATCGTGGCATGCTAACTTTAGATTCGTTACAATTCACTGGACTGAGCAATACATGTAAGTGGCATTTGAAAGTAGTTTCATTTCTCTATTGTTTACACATTGGCAATTCTACTGGGTGATTTCAAAGACAATTCCTGTACAATTATTTTCAAGCAATTATTGCGATTGCCTCTACGTTTACCTGTTTTCATGACGCGCGTTAAATGTAGATTGGTTATGATTCACCGGACAGACAGGTTATGTATAATTAGGGCTTCTAATCCCTGGTTCTTGGCATTTTCATCAAGGGATGTATAAAGGTAATTTGATCTTTTGTACCTGGAAGTGGATTACAATAGACAAGTTTGTTATATAAAGTTTTTAAGTGTGTATGGAATCCCGTTCTACACATTTTTGATGGTGGTATGCAAAGCTGGCAATATACCGAGGTGACACTATATATGTAAATCACAAAACAAATGGATGTTTAGATTTGGGAGTGGAGGTGTTTCGTAATGCGAATATAAACCCATCAATGAATATCAATTTCTGGTTCATGAACTCTTGAAATTTGAAGTGATCTCTAGGTCCCAAATGTGCCTGTATTTGGTTCTTACTGTAGTCACAAATGTGTTTACTTTGAATTCGTGTAATCTATGTCATTTTATTGATGATAGAAAAACGAAGAGATGAAGACTATGATGAAGATGTGGAGGATACACTATTGGATGAGGTATGTGTCGTTAAGAATGAATAATATACAATGTAGATCATCTACTTTAAACATTTTATCAAGTATAATTGTGATGTTCTAAATGCCTGAAGAATGATGCATACATTGCAAGCTTGAAGGCTTGTCTTCATGAAACTGCCCATTTGCTAGATAGTATCTGACTTCAGGCATTTAATACACAGTTAAGCAGTCATTCAATACACAGTTAAGCAGACATTCAATACACAGTTAAGCAGGCATTCAATACACAGTTAAGCAGACATTCATTACACAGTTAAGCAGGCATTCAAAGAATGAAGAGTTTTGCATGTGGGACACAAAGTGTAAAAGTGACCTGTATGTTTGAATGTCACTAAAGTCTGTTACTAGAGGTGTTGTGATGACAAGATCATATTGAAAATTGTCATTGATGCCCTATAGAACTCTTAAGATATCTTATGTATTTAGCTCACCTAAGCTGAAAGCTCAAGTGAGCTTCTGATCGCCTATTGTCTGTCGTCTGTCTGTAAACTTTTTACATTTTCGACTTCTTGTCCAGAACCACAGGGCTAATTTCAACCAAACTTGGCCAAAAGCATCCTTGGGTGAAGGGCTTTCAAGTTCGTTCCAATGAAGGGCCACATCCTTTTCAAAGGGGAGATAATCACAAAAATGCAAAAATAGGGTGGGGTCATTTAAAAATCTTCTTCTCAAGATCCACTGGGCCAGAAAAGCTGAAATTTACATGAAAGCTTCCTGACATTGTGCAGATTCAAGTTTGTTAAAATCATGGCCCCCGGGGGTAGGATGGGCCTTTTGTTTGTTTTTAAAAAAAAATTAAATTCAGAGGATCCTGAGGAAAGATTGATGCTTATTCAGTTGTGTATTGAACTATTTATTTGTGAAAAATGGTTGTGTATGTTTCTAACCTCGCATTCTTCACTTCATATGCATGTACAATGTCAGTCATCATGACTTCACTACTCAGCATCTTATTTAATGTTATCATCACCTAAACTAAAATTGACAATCATGATCGTACAGTTCAGCTTATAATGGGTACGATTGTTGATGTTCTAAATGTCTGAAGAATGATGCATACTTTGCAAGCTTGAAGGCTTGTCTTCATGAAACTGCCCATTTGCTAGATAGTATCTGACTTCAGGCATTTAATACACAGTGAAGAACAGACGCTCAATACACAGTTAAGCAGGCATTTAATACACGGTTAAGCAGGCATTCAATACATGGTTAAGCAGGCATTCAATACACAGTTAAGAAGCATCATACATGTACATGTATATTCATCCTATAAATTTATATACTTAAA
The DNA here is from genome assembly GCF_947568905.1 of Ostrea edulis. Taxonomy (NCBI): domain Eukaryota; kingdom Metazoa; phylum Mollusca; class Bivalvia; order Ostreida; family Ostreidae; genus Ostrea; species Ostrea edulis. The sequence continues at coordinate 12,874,383 of NC_079172.1, forward strand.
CTGATTATACACTGTACATATTGAATTGTTGCTTTGAAGAAAAATGAAACACGACAAATTTAAGTGGTGTCATGCCTGTAAGAATTTCAAACACGATCAGTTGCTACCTTTAGTATGGAGCATCATAATATGTCCAACATATGTCAGGTGCCCTAAAGAAATCACTCCATCTGTCCTAAAGCACCCTCAATGGCATGTGATAATGTCAGTTTCCTTGGGAAGATTTTCATAAATTTTAATACATAATAACTTGATTAGGCAGAGGAAGACTCCTTTGGATTTAAAATTTATCAGCTTTGTCTTTACAGAGTTACATGTATAGTACTTTAGCAGGTTTTAGTATTAATAAGATGATAGTACTTTCTATGGCATGCAATAACTTGAGATAAGTTGTCGTAAAGGATATTTTTATCGAATTTAAAGGCACTGCATGGATTTCTAGAGTAATCTCTCTGTATGTCACCAAAAGCTCTTAAACTAATGTAATTTTTGAATCACAAGAGGTGTTTGTTATAATGAGACATGATTTTATTTATACTAAAAATGGGAAGTTAATGCTATATCGAACACTTATCCAGAGGTCTATTTAAAAAAAAAACATGCATCCAAATTCGGAGGATCCTGAGGGATGATGCTTATTCAATTGCGCATTGAACTATTTACATGAAAAATGTACATGGTTTCTGACCTCGGGACCTAATCTATCTACAACATCAGGATTATAAATAGAACAGACATTCAGTACACAGTGAAGAACAGGCATTCTTATACACAGTTAGGAAGCATGATACATGTACATGTATATTCCATCCTATAAATTAAATACTTAAGACTGATAATTTTTATACACTGTGTGTGACTTTGAATTGTTATTTTGAAGAAGAAAAAATGAAATACAGCAAATGGCAGGTGCCCTGTAGTAATCACTTTGTCTCTCCTTAAGCACTCCCAATGGCATGTGATAACGTCAGTTTCCTTGGGAAGATTTTCATAAATTTTATACATAATACTTGGATTAGGCAGAGGAAGACTCCTTTTGATTTTGGTTTTATCAGCATTGTCTTTACAGAGTTATGGGACATAGAAGTTTTTAATATAGATAATATAATAGCACTTTCTATGGCATGCATTACCTTGAAATTACTTGTCGGAGTCCAGGAGAGGATTTTCATTGAATTTTAGGCACTGTATGGATTCCTATAGTAATCTCTGTATGTCACCAAAATCTCTTAAACTTTCGTACTTTTTCAATCCTTGGGGGTGTTTATTATAATGAGACATAATTTCGTACTTTTTTAATCACTGGAGGTGTTTATTGTAATGAGACATAATTTTGCTTATGCTAAACATAAGGGAAGTTAATGCTATATTGAACGCTTAAGATGTCTAATAAAGAAAATAATACATCCAAATTTGGAGGATCCTGAGGGATGATGCTTATTCAATTGCGCATTGAACTATTTACATGAAAAATGTACATGGTTTCTGACCTTGGGATTTAACTCTATCTACAATATCAGTATTATAAATTGAATTCTCAGTGACGCAACTTGGATTATCAGCATTGTACCTAAAATTATCGATATCATAAACTAGAACTGTCATGTATGATAGCTTAATTTGCCAATCACATGACTGTTATGCTTTGTGTGTCTGGCCTATTGATTTAGTTTGCATCACAAACGGCAACCAGAGACGTAGCTATGGAAAATAAAAAGAGAATTTAAAAAAAAAATCATTTTAATATAATGCACCACTCCACCAAATGAACAGGAGCTGGAGGGATGATGCTCATTCAATTGCGCATTGAAATGGTCAGTCGTGAAAAATGTATGCTTTCTGACCTCTGGCTCCTTCACCCATATATATATTGTCAGTACCATACGTTAACTGGTGTTTTGTATATCTGACCTGTTGAATTGATTATGCTTTATCTAGGACGATGAAGATGTGTACATTTTGAGTAAGATTTCTGACACCATCCACTCACTATTTGGAACGCACAAAGAAGAATTCCTGCCAATGTTTGAACAACTGCTTCATCATTTTGTCAAGTTACTGGTAAGTTGAACTTTAATTCACACATCATATTCCAGAAAATTGTTGAAAGTGCAGATTGCCAGGAGATAGTGATGTAAGGGTATACCAAACAGTAACAGTATTTTGTGATTTGTTGTTGATGTTAAACTTCCATTTTTCTCAGGCTGCAGATCGGCCGTGGTCTGACAAGCAGTGGGGCCTGTGTATTTGGGATGATGTGTTAGAACACACCGGACCTGTGAGTACACAATGAAATGAATTAATTCAAGTCACAAAAATTCTACTTTTTGTCCTTTCATTACAATGTTATGTTATAAAAAGATAATTTAAGGTAACTCCATACTCGCAGTTTTATCTGATACAAGTTTAAATTGTGTATTTATTTCCATTCATTAGAGGTAAAACTAACAAATTATCAAATAAAATACATAGGTCATCACACTTTTTAAGATGTGAGACATACATAATCAGAATCATATATCACCGTCAGAAAATTGCAATTTTCATTAAACAGCATTATCAAAATCTCATAAAAACTGGTTATGAGGATATAGTAGTATTCATAACAATTTCATGAAACTGTATCTTCACAAAAATATACAAAATGTATGTAAAAAATAAAGGAAATCATTGCATAATAGACTTGATAAAGAAATCAATAGAAACAGAGTTATTGCCCTTGGATTCAATATTTTGAAATGTATCATTGATTATTCATCTATAACTTAGACTTTTGAAATAATTTTTTTTTAACAAGATTTTTTACAATAACTATAGGAAAAGACTCCAACAAAATTTATGTTCCTATCATGCATAAATCTAAATACATCATTGATTTTGCAAAATCTGATGACATCACAGGAGGGTGGAATTACTTTAAGTCATTTGAACTGTTTATATACGAAGATTTGATTAACAGGATACTGAGAATCAATTAATACCTTAGACTTTATTAACAGGTAGTACTAAGAGAACTAGGGCATTTCTTGATATATTTTTATGCTTATTTCATGTTGAGAATCATCAGTTGCACTGTGATGATATTGGACTTTAAATGTTTCAGCACTCATGGAAATATCAGGAATACTTCTTAAAGAGCATGATGGAATTTGTTTATGACAAGCAGCCTGAGATTCGACAAGCAGCAGTGTATGGTGTTGGTGTTATGGCACAGTTTGGGACTGATGTGTATGCAGCAACATGTGCTGGTAAAGATTTACAGCTCTGTAATATTGAAGTTGAAATTGCCCGAGTTAAAGATAAAAGTGTGTCTTATCAAAGGTCCAGTCTTCACGAAAAACTTTGTGAAGCACAGGCCCTTCTAATCCGAGATCCCTCTGACTCTTAACCCCGCTTTTATTTTGTGACTTCTGCGGGGGAGAGTCAGAGCGGACTCCATATTGAAAAGTGGGAATTCAGCGACACCAGCTGGTGTTGCTGCTTTACCTACCTTTTACAACTTTATTTCGCGGACCCATCTTCCGAGACGTGAGGATTCAGTTATCGGAAGATTATTCTACAAATACACACGATGCTATCGCCGTTTAAACGATGGAATTTTGTGTTTACATGTGCTGACGTCATGCGCAAAGAAATCAAATGGCGAGGCAGCGACCTAATTCAAGTGATGCTCCATTTGTCGGTGTTAGGGCCGTTTAAACGGCGAGAGCATCGTATTAATCATGATCTATTTATAGATTTATCTTCCGTTAACTGAATTCTCACGTCTTGGAAGATAGATCCGCGAAATAAAGTTGTAAGAGGTAGGTAAAGCAGCGACACCAGCTGGTGTCGCTGAATTCCCACTTTTCAATATGGAGTCCGCTCTGACTCTCCCCTGCACATGTCAAATATAAAAGCGGGGGTAAGAGTCAGAGGAATCTCGGATTAAGGCCCTTCGGGCCTCCCAGTATAATAATTTTGCAAGCACGAACAATATTTTAATGGCCCAAAATATTTTATCTAATTTGACCACTTGTCATTTTCAAGGTGTTGCATGCTGATTCTACACTATAGATACATGTATGTTCTACTGTAGGAAAATATACAACTGACATTAAAAGGATTACATATCTTATTTTTCAAAATATTAATCTCGCAGATGACATCAGCAGCTCCTGTTCAGAATCTGCTTTGTTTTGTAATCACCACGTACAAAACATTATGTTTTCTCAAGAATTAAATCTTAGCAAAGGCCCACCCTTGGTCCAATGGGGCATGGATTTTCGTTCTCTTTTCTCCTTGGCTTGTGCGACCATTTTTCTTTATTTGGATCTGATTGGTTGTGATTGCTAAATACGCTTGTGAGGTTTTGAATTTCACGGACGACCCCCCTCCCTACATGGGCACTGGAAGTTAATGTAAGTATATAGTATGTACATGTATTTTTTATACATGCACATACTATATATTTACATTAACTTCCAGTGTCCGTGCCTCCCTATACTTCAGAAAAGGCAGCATGGTTGAAAAATGATCGATGCGAAAGTCTGAGTCAATCTCACACTTTATTTGTAATATATATAACACATACAATAAAACATTTACAGGCCCGCCGAACTCCTGGGTTAAATATTTTTAGAAGCCCGATCCCGATTTTACTGGCCTCGGGCATCGGGCCACCGGTTAACGTCGAAGACTGAAGGTTGTCTGTCATCTGTTTTCTGTCCATTTTTCACATTTTCAGTGTTTTCCGAATCTATGTACAGATTAGCACACAAAATTCTGGGATAAAGGGAACAAATGATTACACCTGCTTTACATTTGAGAAAATTGAGATAAAAATGAACATAGTGTAAAAAAAATTCGTAATAAAATCAGCTAGACCTGAACTACTGACTGCTTGTTTGTCAGTCCTTTCAAAATTTTGCAAATCTTGATATGGACCTCTTGAAAAATTATGCAGCCCTAAATGACTGGTCTGGCTTGGCAACCACAAACCACACTTATTGTATATTCTAAGTCATTGTAAGACTTGGAAAATTGCTGTGATAAATCACTTTGAAAACTTTCAATTAAGCGATAGAATGATTTCGAATTTTATTTCAGTGGAATCTCGGTCGCAATCAAAATTTAACTTGCTGAATATTTCAGCACATCTAACAGGGTGTCAAAAGTGCTCAACTGGAGTATACGTACAAAGTAGGCAGAAATGGAATTAATGAGCCGATCAATCTAAGTTGCATTGACATGTTGATAATGAAACATTGACAAATTAAATTGCCGGTGCATTGACACATGGACAAACAGAGTTGTCGATGCATTGACATGCTGAAACGCAAAGTGGATTATAAAACGTAACTTACCTAAACCAGGTTATACTGGTATAATATGCTTCAAAACTTCAAAATGAATTCATTCCGTAAGTTATTTAGAATTTCTCAGTCAGAAGGAGTTATGTAACATTAGGGGTTCTAAAAAAGGATTTGTATAAAAATCTATGTAGTCTCATAGAAGTGATATGTGGTTTTGTGGAAGTGATATGTAAAATTCTTATGTGAATTGGTCATTTGTGAAGGTGATATCACGTAGTCTGGAAAACACTGTTTTGATATTAGTCAATACTTTTATTTTGTTTAACAGAGGCATTGCCATTGCTGGTAAAGGTGATACAGGATCCTGAATCTCGAAGCGTGGAGAACATCAACCCAACTGAAAATGCCATATCAGCTGTAACAAAGATCTGTAAATACAACAGCAGTCAGATCAATTTGAATGAGGTCCTCCCTGTGTGGTTCAGCTGGCTGCCTGTGTGGGAAGATGAAGATGAGGCTGTTCATGTGTACAGCTATCTGTGTGATCTGATTGAGGCGTAAGTCTGTTCACATGTACAGTTAGATTGAGACGTAAATCTATTCACATGTAGAGTTCGATTGAGACGTAAATCTATTCACATGTATAGTTAGATCGAGGCTTAAGTCTGTTCACATGTACAGTTAGATTGAGATGTAAATCTATCCACATGTACAGTTAGATTGAGGCGTAAATCTGTTCACATGTACAGTTAGATGGAAACGTAAATCTGTTCATATGTACAGTTAGATTGAGACGTAAATCTATTCATATGTACAGTTAGATCAAGGCGCAAGTCTGTTCACATGTGCAGTTAGATCAAGGCTTGAGTCTGTTCACATGTGCGGTTATGTCTGATCTGATTGAGGCTTGTGGTTATCTTTATGATCTGGCAAAGTTCAAATATATGTTTTCACAGTAACGAAATTTATGTGTTTGTTTTTTATGTGCATAGTTTCTTAGTATATGGGAAGGAAACAGTGTCTAGAATTGTAGGAGCATCAGTTGGGAGGTTATGAAATGAAGTTGTTAACTTGTTATGTGTATTTAGTTGAATATGTTACTGAAGTTTATTACAGAATGTGTGCTTGTAATTTTGATTGTAAACATTTTTGTGATTTGATAGAAATCACCCTTTGATATTGGGAAGCAACACAGAGAATCTGCCTCGTGTCATCAGCATAATTGGGGAAGCCTTGAGCCGGGAATCTATTTCTTCTGAGGATGATTGCTACCCTCGAATGTTGAACATTGTGCGACAAGTTCAGGTAATGACTGTTTTAGTTTTCCAGCTGTAGAGGTTGTATGGGTACCCTTCATCTGTAAATTTACACTCTCAAACTTTATTAAACACTTGTTACTCCCAACTGCAAAACGATTATCCATGGCGTAATGTTGAAGTTACAGTGTGAAATTTTTTACTCTATGAATATTTGTCCACGATGAACAAAATTTATTCCACAGTATTAGACTATGAAGTAAACATGAAACTTGTATCAGTGACATTTAATTAAGTCCCGCCCCATTATTCTCGGTGGTGGTGTACCGAGAGTTGCCAGTTTAAGTAAACATGAAACTTGTATTTGACATTTTAAACGGTTAAATGATTTAACTATACATCACTGTTAGCTTTGAAATAATCTCAACCAAGCTTGGCAAAAAGCATCCTTGGGTAAAGGGCTTTCAAGTTTGTTCAAATGAAGGGCCATACCCCCTTCAGAGGGGAGGTAATCAAAAAAATGCAAAAATAGGGTGGGGTCATTTAAAAATCTTCTCAAGATTCATTGGGCCAGAAGAGCTGAAAGCTTCCTGACAATGCAGTTTCAATTTGGTAAAACCATGACCCCTGGAGGTAGGTTGGGGCCACAATAGGGGATCAAAGTTTTACATGCAAATAATATGTAGGGAAATTTTTGGTAAAAATCTTCTCATGTACCAATAGGCCAGGAAAGTACAAATTTACATAATAGCTTCCTGACATAGCGCAGATTCAAGTTTGTTAAAATCATTAACCCCCTGGTAGGATAGGGTCACAATAGGGGATAAAAGTTTTGCATACAAATATGTATTGGGGAAAATCTTCCCAAGAACCACTGGGCCAGAAAAGTTTACATTTACATGAAAGCCTTCTGACATAGTGCAGATTCAAGTTTCTTAAAATCATGGCCCCCGGGGGTTAAGGGTGGGTCCACAATAAAGGATCAGTTTTACATACAACTATATAGGGAAAATCTTTCAAAAGTCTTCTTCTCGAGAACCACTGGGCCAGAAAAGTTTACATTTACATGAAAGCTTCGTGTTATACCTGTTATAGTACAGACTCAAGTTTGTAAAAATCATATCTGCCTGGGTTAGGGTGGGGCCACAGTATGGGATCAAAGTTTTACATGTGAATATGTAGGTGAAAATCTTTAAATATGGGCCAAGGTGACGTGGGTGAGCAATGTGGCCCATGGGCCTTTTGTGAGTTTGCTTTGTATTTTACAAAAAACAAAGTTAATAAAGCAAATTCAGTAAATCACCAGAACTATTAACAATTTTCTACTGAAACGTGTTTCAGTTTCATTCATAATAAACAAATCATTAGTAGTTTTGTTTGTTAGTTAGTTGCAGATTTTGGTATAAGCAACCATATCAAGAACAAAGGATTCTTCATATTGGATCACCAAAGATATGTTTCATCATTTCTGTGTTTGTAGATGATTTATGATAAGTTTTGACGGAGTTTCGGGATGCGTATGTGGACTTTCTTTGACGCAGATTTTTCATTACAGAGGACTCTGCAACAGCTTTTCCAGTTCGCTATAATAATAATTATTTTGGTAAACTGAGCCCACTCCTTCGACATGGTACAGTTAAATAACGGCAAATATCGATCAGCATTTTTTGGCACTCTTAATAGTCTTGCAAAAAATGTTATTTTGATGACTTGTTCTTAAACCGAGCTGAACATGCATACTTGTAGATCATGCCGTATATATGTGTTTGTTAGTGTGTGTGTTGATAACTGAATCACGAAAAAATATACACCTATTTACTGGCTATGAGAACAATAGCAAATTTATTGTCCCCCAAGACAGCTACTGTTTCCCGTGCGCAGCCGATGGAAATAGTTGCTGTTGAGGAGGACAATAAACTTCCTATTGTCTGAATAGTCAGTAAATAGGTGTTATATTATACCAAAGTAGACTTTACTTGTGTCAGACATAACAAAGTGAAGTAAACTAATTAGAGTTATCAGACTTTGACATCACAGAAAGGAAAACGCGGGGAAAATTTAGCATCTGGTAAATAGTTTCGAGACTATTTTCCTAGGGCAGATAGTTCAGAAAATATTTAGCAGCTAGTGTTATCCAGAAGAATAGAAAATTTATTCACCTAACATTTATTTAGCAAAAACATTTGTAGGTATAATAACAATGCCTATTTATTATTGGTACATGTATATTGATCCAGTCTTGACAGTTATATGCGATTTTTCTTCAGGGAAACCAGGAGTTGTTCCAGGCCTGTATACAACAACTATCAGCTGAGCAGAAAGAGGCATTATCAAAAGCATTGTCCGAGGGCTGATAATGTACAAACTAGTCATCAAATTGGACATACTATCTTGGTGTGTGGCAAAATACATGTATAAGGAAAAATGGTGTGATCATAGCTTACAGAAATTGCTTAGCTTTTTACATTGCTGAAGACGAGGGCTTTCATACACTTTCAGGATTCAATCCTACAAAACAACTTCTGTGCAATTGTTATGAATGCTGTGCATGTGAGAGTGAGTCGGCCATTGAATGCATGACGTTTGACAAACCCAAATGATGTGCACACTTGCTTCCAGTTTAATACACAACCTAGAGAGTACTCGACAAACTTCATCAAAAGGAGAAAACGTGTGGAATTTTCTATCTTGTTGTTATGGAGTTAATTCACAACGTCTCGAATACTCGACACATCTCACCAAATGGAGAGGATATGTTGGAATTTTCCATCTTGTTGCTATGGAGATTAATACATAACCTTTCGAGTATCCGAAGAACTCCATCAAAAGGAAAGGATTTGTGGAATTTCTTCCTTGTTGCTATTGCTAGACATTTTTAAATAATTCAAAATTAGATTCAACTTGTCAAATATTATTTATTGATAGAAGTTTTAATCCATTAAGTTTGTTGCAGTTGGCAAATTCACTTGAGTTTGTTTCTCAGAAGATAGCTAAGATACAGGAGACTGGTTCATTGAGGAATGGAAAAGTTCTGTGCTGATCCAGTTCTTCAAAAACATAAAAGGGTTGTGATAATTTTGACGCAAGGTCTTTATTGGTTTTAACATGTTGATTGAGTCCATTACTTCTGGGGTAATTTTGACAATAGAAATTGCTATTTAGTGTACTTTTTTTATTAACAGAAGTCTTATTACTGTCAACTATTGGCACTAAGTAGAATAATTTTGTTTATATGGTATAAATGTCTGCTTTACTAAAAGATAAATTTACCTGGAGTGGTTATGCTCAACACAAATTGTTACCTTTTAGTAAAGCACGTCACTAAGTTTTGTTATCTTCATTTTCTTTCTTTCTGGTGTTACATGTACCTTTGATTTTCATATATGAATTCTCAATGTATTTATTATTACTGGTATGTTTAATAATATGCAGTTACAGAAATGCTCCTCGATTTAGCTATTGAATTAGTATGTGTTGCTACAGTGCTTTTATTTTTATTTGATGGACTTCTTAGAAATAAGCACGTGTTTACAGAAGTTTTACACATTGAAGTCAATTTGACAAGGGATTATTGAATCTTCAAAACATGGATGTAGCCATCATTTATTTTTCTCTCACTGAAATTTCTAACAGCATGCGAAACAGAAGATGTGAAGTAGTGCTCCGAAAGGAATGACTGGCCGAAGATTTAGAGATATTATATATGTTAAAAAAAATCCTTTTTTGTTGATTAATTTTCAAATTGAATTGTCACACTAAACAATTATCCAACTTTTACAAATAACCTATGCAGGAGAAAGTTGTAAAATGCAGGATTTATTTGGGTTGGTCGCAGAAATTTGTGTCTTAGAACATCACAGTTACTCCTATTTTTAACTTGGTAGTTAAAGACAAATTTGAAAACATGAATGTACTGTCAATCCACAAATTTATATGCTTAGAATCTGTTCAGCTGGAAAATTGACTACATGAAAATGGGTTATTTCACTATTAAATGTTTTTTTTTTAAAAAAGAATTATCATGAGGGCAGACTTGGTTTCCAGATTTTTTATTTTTAAATGCATATATATATTTCCATCCTTCGTTCCACTGGTTACAGTAAATACGTAAAAGATGGAAAAATGTCGAAGACAAATAGCTACTATTGTTTATAATGATATGCAACTAAATAAAAATTATACAAACCCCTTTTACAATGTTATGTACTTTTGAAAGGCTATTGGGATCTGCTACCATAATCACCCCATGAAAGAATTTTAGAAATTATGGGCAAGTATTGTATAATGTGTTGAAAAGAATAACCGAGAAACTTTTCATGTTGCATGGATTGTACGTGTCATCATACTCGAGAGTATGCAGATGAACACAGGAAGGACCAGTTTTCGCCTTGTAAGTGCAGATTTGTTGCCTTGACCCTGTTCATGTATCTGATACTTGCAGGAGAGGCCCACACCCATAGAATGATCTGTCCTGTTCATTTTCAGTCACTAGGAAGGAAATTGTGAAATTCATGTGCAAGAAGCATTCCTCATTTTTGGTTAGTTTTTTTCTTCTTTTTTTTTTGGAATAGTGCTTTACATGAGACATTGATCATTTGATTTTATCAAAGTTCTACTAGATACCTGTTGCAAAAGCTCAAACAAGAATTCTGGAATGTGATTGTGTGAAAGAAGAGTTGTATTTCCCATCTTGTATTTAATCATACTTTGGAGGATGGGTTCCCCTTGGTTTTCAAGGTCAATGTAAAATGTCATGGTCACTTGTGTATAAGATTTATGTAGCATTTCAGGAATGATACTGTTGCTTTACATAAATTTCCAAATTTTTTAATGGGGCTGAATGTACAAGGTCACTGAAACGAAATTTGTTGTGTACTAGTTCTAATCTGATCCAGATTGGTGGCTTGCATAAGCATTTGGCATCGTCGGAACCCCCAGGTTTTCTCTCCATTAAACTGCATGCTGTGTAACGGAGAGAAAACCCATGGGTTCCGATGATTAACCATTTGGGCCTATTTGTACTTGGATCCATTGCACAATTGAAGTACTGTCTTGCAAAAAGGACGCAACGCTTATGGAAATGTGGCTTTTTGCTAGGATACCTTACTTTGGTGAGCCCTTGTTACAAATAGAGATCAAATGCCCCACAAGTTCAAGCAATACACTATAGTGTATATTTTGAATAAGAGAGTATAGTCATTCAATAAGATGAGGTGCAAAAACATGGACTTTGTGTACTAGCCTACTGAATTTAACTTCAAAAGATACGTTATGGGATTTGGGGTGCAAGAATTTCAATTGAATTTGAAGAGGGCTTTATATAGGCAATGCCAGTTGTGTGTTCTACATAATAATATATTGTTTAAATTATAATTAAATTAAGAATTTGCACTAAATGTATTGGGTGTTGCATCATTCAGAATTGTAGATGATGAACTTAAAAATGCCAGAGGTGCCAAAATAACACAGTTGTACAGCATCTCGCTCTAGCCAGTTTGATTCTTACGGCAGTGGACGAGACTGAAAGGTGAAAGAAAGACTCGGATGAGACAATTTTAAGAGTGGACGCATCTGAATTTAACATATCTGCCTGTATAAATTTTTCACAAGAATCTCTGGACAATTCAACCAAACTTTCCACAAAATATCCCACGGGTAAAAGGGGGTTAGTTTTAAGTACAGCAGCATTTTACCTCCCATGGTGAAGTTTTCTAGACATCCAAGTTAAAAAAAAACAAGGAGTTATTCTCAGTCTTGACCCTTAAAGTTTAGTGTATAGGTCACAGGATTTTGACACAATCTGAACAAACTGGTATATATAGTTATACATACTGTAGAATCATTTAAATTCGTGGTGGTCAATTTTCGTAGATTGTTGATTTTTTACCGGTTCGTGGGGACGTAATTTCGTGGATTTATATATTTGTAAGACTCTTGTATAGTAGTTGTCTTCATTCGTTGAGGATGTAAATTCGTGGGTGAGGGGTACCCACGAATTCCACGAAAATTGAGCCACCATGAATTGTACCGATTCCACAGTACCAGCTTGCTCAGACTGTGTCAACACCCAGTGGCTTCAGTGGGTATTGATGTAGGAATAATGCTCTCATCTTTGTAACAGCAAAACAATTGGTTTGAAAAAGCACTAGGTCATACATGTAGTCATTGTGCCATAACAAGGTTTAGTGGTTGGGGTCAAGGTCGCCAGTTTTAACTTTTCATTATGTTGGAGCCAATTGTAATGGAGAAAAATTGTACCAGGGGCTCATATATTTGACAAATATAAGATTTATATCCTGAACATAATTGAAGGTCATTCGGATAAGCACAAGGTCACTACAAGAAAATATTCTTTGAAGTGGGACAAGCAGTGAACTCTTTAGGGGGGTGGGGCTCTCTCCAGGAAAACCGCTGGGATGGACTGATCTTTTTAGCCGAGTTGCGTAGCAAATCTCGGCTTTTAAATTGGCGAAGGGTGGGTGGGCGGCATCCACAACTAGCTTGTCTGGTTTCATACTTTTTGGTGCATCTTTGTGAGACTTGCATAACATGATCACACCCAAAAGACGAAGGTTCCTATTTATTTTGAGGTCACTGCCACTAAATGCCATAGATTTGAGCTTGTCCGGTCTCTAACAGTCATACTACTTGGTGTGTCTTTGTGCAGACTTGCATAATTTGATAACATCCAAAAGAGGAAGGTTCCTATTTATTTTGAGGTCAAAAGGTCCAAGTCTCTTTCACTATATAATGTAGATTTGAGCTTGCCTCCAACTTTCATACATGTACTTGCTGGTGCATGTTTATCAGACTTCAAATCCTGATGACATTCAAGATTCATGTTGCTTTTGAAATCCAAAGGTCAAGGTCATTATCACACTAAATACCTATTGCGGCCATTCAAAGCTTCATACTTATAAACTATATTAAATACGTGCATGTTTTTACTTCTTGAATGCAAGCGTGCAAAATTTTCCAAAATGCAACTCGGCCATACGCATCTGATGCGTTTTAGCGATTTTTCCTTGGAGTATTTGCATTTCCACAGCTACCCAAGGATAATCACTATGCTGATTTTGATTAATGTATGAAAACTGCTGCAATTGCAGATTACACCGAGTACATAATGATTGTTTTAAACAGGCAATTGAATAGACATTGTAAGAACAACTCCTAACCTGCATGCTCCACTGTCAAGCCAGGCAAAAAGTACACAATAGTCCATAATAATTGACTCAATTTATTTCAACATTCCATCTGACAATGCATAGTTATCATTATAATAGATCGATTATTGTACTTGGGACTCCATAACACAACACAAGATTACATTCAGCACGTTCTTTATCTTCAAAACACTTGGTAAAAATACTTTCTAGTTTTATATTGTTAAACAGTCCAGCTGTTCAAATTCAAAATGTTCATAAAATATATTTTGCAGACACATTTTTATGACTGCTGTTTGCTATTTCATGTCTTGGAGCAACAAGATAAATGTTTGTTTATTAAGAGTAAATGACTATTTTAACAAGACATGCCAATAACATTTGGTTGCACAAAATAATTATCATAATAATACGATGTTTTACTTGTATTTACTTTGAAAATAGGAATAAACAAAAAAGGTGATAACTGAAACGGTTGATATTTTATCTCCAATAAAGGGACATTATTATTATAGAAAAAAATCTAGTAGAATGGATTGCACATAATGTGATATGTATAAACCAATGTGAAGCTAGGTCAGTGCCAGATCGCTCATTTGGTAGAGCACCTGATGGAAGATTCAAGTCCAGGTTTGAATCCCAGACTGGTCTGTTGCATTTTCTTGCTTCCTTTTACATTTGGCGTCCTAAATCAGCCCAGGAAACTGACCGGTAGATACCTGCCAAGGGATAAAGATTCTGGGTTTATGTCTTTAAGGTGTGAGGACCTTTAAAAGAGGGAAGAAAGAATGTGGCAATCAGCTGGGTTCATTCACAAAGTCAGATAGCTCAGTAGGGCACCTAACTTGAAATTCAGGGGGCCCAGGTTTGAATCCCAGTCTTGCAATTTATTTTCTTGCTGACCAAGTTGGCATTTACTTTGGAAGAAAATACACGTGGTAGTTAGCAGAACTATTGCCTAAAGCATTCTGTTTTGGCTTTGGGTGGAGTCATTATCTAATACATTCTCTTAAGATTTAGGTGAATGTCCAATTTATTCTTTGTAGGCTTTATGTCAGAACTAAAAGATGAAATGAAACTTAACAAAACTAAATACATAATTCTTCCACATTATATTGTGGATACCGTATCAGTACTTATTTAATTAGCAGAGCTAAGTTGTAGTTCAGGTAAAAACTGAAAATGTACAAACATGCATAAAAATATATGTATTTGTATAGTCATACACAGAAAACTTGGCTCTGTTTTTACTGCAATTCATGGATTCTCTGTTGCCGTAAGCATGAAACTGATAGTTGCAAAAAACTGAATTATGACAGGTTTGGGGATGTTTTTCACAAATCAATGTACAACAGTTATAAAGGCAGAGAAACAAACATGCAGAATTTTTGGGGTAGATTTATCTGAACATGGATGTTTGTATGTCTTCTTGTACGTTCAGTTGAATTTTAGAGTAGATCAGCAAAGTCATGTGACAGTTCTTCCAGCTGAATTTAAATCGTGGAAGTGGTGGACTGATATACTACGAGTGATTCAGTTGAACAAGAGATCTTTGAAGCAGTGCAGTAGGCTAACAATGCTGGTGCAGTAGTTCGTTGTCGTCCGTACAACCTTCAGTCGGTCTGCCCTCTCAAAGTTGGACTTCACCATTTCATAGTACTCACCATCACTCAGGGTGAAAGATTTGAGGTGGGGGCATCTCAACCTGAAAAGATCATTCATGAAAGATGTTAACGATAATTCAAAGAATATAAGCAGGTCCATACAGCCACTTTTCTTTCCTGCATGCAGCAAATTTCCTAAAGACTTGGTTCAAGTGTCTATAAAATGAGATGCGTCAGCAGCTTCCTCTTCTTTCAATCTAACTAGCTTTGAGGGGAAGTAGGCAAGAATGCAACCAACTAATGTGAGTACATGAGTCAAGGTCATAAAGCCTTCATATATAAAAGTTGTTTTTTGACCCTTCATCAGACCCCTTTATCAAAAACGAATTTTTGATTTTTAAAGTTTTTTGAGTACTATAGTAATGAGTGAAGGAGAGAGGGAGTAACCAGTACACCTATACACATTCTCCTCATTTGTAGGAGGGGAGCTATAATTATAAGATAAAAAGAGAATGAGACATGGTCTGGAGGTTATAAAACTTTTATCATAGTCATACTCAAACTCAGCCATGTTTGTTTTGAGTACAACTCTGAGCAAGTTCTGAAGCATACTCCAAAAATCTTGAGCATGTACAGTCCATTTGAGAATGAGAATGATTTTATAAAAGTTTTATAACCTTCATTTTTGAGTATGAGTACGATTTACAGCACGGGGTTCGAGTTTGAGTAGGAAAACGTGCTCAAAAAAGTTTTATAACCTCCAGATCCTATCTGTCCTAATCATATCCCATGTGGGGTTATTCAAACTGGGGAATATTCAAACTACTACAGATCAGAGCACCACATTCATTAATGAGCTTGAACTACAGTTTTTATTTTACATTACCAACTGAGATTATATAATCTATTCTCCTCTCACTTTAATTAACCTTTTATAATGGCGGACAAGACTGAACACGCAAATTCAGTGAATTTGTAATCCCCTGCTATTAAAGTGACCTTTGCCTTTTTACCTAAAAATAAATATAGGGGTTATAGAGACAGTGATGTTTGACTGTTAAAGCTCAAATGGTACATTATACAGATATAAGATGTCTGTTTGTCTGTCAGTAAACTTTACACATTTCTGACTTCTCCAGAACCACAAGGCATAAACTAAACTTGAAAGTTATTGCTTGAACCTGACAGACAGGGAGATCCCCTAGTCTTTGTGTGTATTGGGGTCTAGAAAACAAAACTGATTTCAATCCCAACAGAATCGTTCCTTTTCTGTTTCTTAAAAAGTCAAATTCATATTGCAATAAGTTCTACTCAATATGTTACAACCAGACTACAATAAACGTATCAATTAAGAAGGAAAGCTATATTTAGTTACTGATCATGAAAAATGCAAAATAAGCACAGCTGCATGGAAGCAGAGCTCAAAATACATGTAATGTTATCAAATATGTATACAGTATCATTGTATAATGTACTGTAAATCATACTAAAAGGTTCAGGAAAACACAATGGGTAGAATTTCATGGGATGTACCATATGTCACAGAGCACTGATGGTTTTTTTTTTATGTTGATTGATTTAATAGTAGTATTAAATAAAATTGATTTACTTCTTCCTGTTTCTTTTTCCATACATTTATGATCAGGGATGTATTCTGGCCCAGACAAATGATCATCAGATGTGACCTAGGTACCGATTTATATCCTGACCTAGTTGCAGTGATTACTTATCTATTTCAGAATCTAGAGAGAATTTTATGTTTGTAGACAGTAAAGAACTACAGAAGCAGAGGCCAGAGAGGCAAGTTTTACTTGGGCCCTGAGTTAAAAAATGCAGCCCAAAACAGAGTACGCTGGAGAGGTGTGTATGCAGCCCTATGCTCCCCACGGAGCAAACAGGAATAAGTCAAGTCAGACAGTAAACTAGTGGGTAGTTTTTTACAAAAAAACCAGATGTCTCCCCTTCAAAGTTTGATTGTCTAATAACCGGGGCAATAATAATGAGTGCAAGCGTCTTTATGTCTGCTTTCCAAGGAATAGGTCAAGGTAAAAAAAATTTGGTACAGTACATCTTGTCTTAAATCTGCCTTCCATGTTGTAAGTTTGAAAACCTAATGTCAGAGGGTTCTCAGGTTATGGTCTGGACTATACTTTGATGTAAAAGAGTGACCTTGACAATGTAAGTAGGTCAAGGTAAAAAATATTGGTGATGTGCACCCCCTCCTCAATATTGCCTTTCCATATTACAAGTTTGCAGTATTGATGTCAAACAAATCTTAGTTATGAAATCATTCAGTTTTTTAAACATGACATTGAATGAAGAAATGGGTCAAGGTCAAAAATTTTGGTACAGTGCACCTTGTATCTATGTCCTCTTGGCACGTTCCAAGTTTGAAATCGTAATGTCAAAGGGTTCTCAGCTATTGGCCTGGACTATATGTTGACGTAAAAGATTGACATTGACTTTATAAGTGGGTCAAGATCAAAAGTTTTTGGGGGCGGGCACCCCTCCTCCATACCATCTCCCTATGTTCCAAGTTTGAAGTCTTAAAGTCAAAGGGTTCTCTAGTTAGGGCCTTGACAAAATTTGGTTGAAGAAGAATAATAATACATGTAATAAGAAGAAAAATGACAAAAACAATATGTCTCCCCTTTGAAGGGGAGACATAATTAAAATGAGGTATTTGTTTATAACTGGAACAACACAAACAGAGGCAAATCAAAGAGCAATACATAATATACATATAGTAAGCATTGCTCCCTCATGGACTTGCCCTGTTAAGCTCACCTGATGTGATCCACAAATTTGTTGCTCTTGTCACTGAACCTAATGGTGTCGGGGTCCCACTGAATCTCTAGTCGTTCCAAGCGTGGGCAGTTCTGGGCAAAACCCTCAATCACCTGGTCTATGTGGACCTTGCTCTGGATCCTCAGGAACCATCCATTGGCTGTTCCTAGCACACACACCCTGTAAGACAGGAGACACAGTCCAGTGTAAATAAGTCATTGATAAATGTCAACATTTTGAAGAAATGCCTTAAAACAATAGTTTCATCATTTTTCATTGGATACCAATTTCTTTTTGTTTCTTTGTGATAAAGCAGTAATTCATGCTCACTGAACATGTCTGTAGTAAGTGTATATACACTGAAAATGAATGGTATTCTTTAATGTGTTAACAACTTTGTGAAATTTGCCTGTTGACTATGAACTTAATCTGACCCGGAGATCTTCCTCCCTCACCCACCACATCTGTAACGGTTAAGTGCGAGAAAGAGAGCTGGGATGGGTTTCTTTATATTATCAATCAGAAATCAATAAGTACCTGCTTATCTGAATCAGAAATCAATAAGTACAATCAGAAAACTGGGATGATGCCCTTTATATGGTGTCCATAACATTCTTGCATTTGATTTCCTTGACCTACTACATTTCTCGAGCCTGGAATCTTCCTCCCCTCTGTACAAGTACTTAGTACATACAATGTACATTCAGAACATGGCAGACGGGGACAGGAAGATTTCAGAGTCAAAATGTCTTCTATAAAGGTAAGCTGCCATCCTCTGAACCATACTTGTACCAGCTAGTGAACCTTGTTATAATGGGATACACATGAAAGGTGAAGATAACGAACATTGATCAATCTCATAACTCCTATAAGCAATACAAAATAGATAGTTGAGCAAACACGGACCCCTGGACACACCAGAGGTGGGATCAGGTGCCTAGGAGGAGTAAGCATCCCCTGACGACCGGTCACACCCACCGTGAGCCCTATATCTTGATCAGGTAAACAGAGTTATCCATAGTCAAAATCAATGATCGCCGCGAACGGTCTAACAGTTGGTATGAAACACGTCAGACAGCATTTGACCCAATGATAGGTTGTATTGGCAAACTAGATCGTTATGACAACCATAGAATTTGCGAAATGCCGACTTTAAACGAGACTGTTGAAACCCCTGTACCATCAAATTGTTTGTCAGTAGCTTGCCTCGATTTAAAAAACTGACCATCCTCTATAAAAATTTTATCTCCATAATCGGAGATTTGAGGGTATATAGTTTTTGGTCTGTCAATCCATCTGTTTGTCAATGATTTCAAAGACTTAACCTTGAACTTTTGAATGGATCTATAGGGTTTTCATATTCCTAAATGCACTCCATGTGACATAACCTTTCCTTTGAGCTCATGACTTTGACCTTGGAGTGTGGTCATACAAAGGCATCAGTGTTAATTCAAAAGATATCTTGTTTTGCTTGTAATTGTTGTGCAATGAGTGATTCAAATCTTCTCTTTATTTTAATCTCTGTTGTAAAAAATGAATAAAATAATTTCTTCAGATTTTGTAAGATGTCATTTTTAAACAAGAGGCCCATGGGCCACATCACTCACCTCGGTAGCAGTTCATTGTTGTAGGGTTGCAATGGGTATATACCTGAAATAACTGAAAACTGTGGATTGTTTTGTTCAGATCGGGTTCAGTTCCATTTTTCAATTTTCGGTTTGGGTCCAGTTTTTATGATAGAATCATTATTAGAAATCTGTTTCAACAAAATAATGTAAAAATCCAAAATGAGGCCGTGTTTTGATCAATTGTTCAATGACGGAATTATGGACAAAACTATGACAGTTATATATGTAAGATATATCAAACACTCTTAAAATATACCACAGGATCAACATTGTCAACGACAAAACATTGAAAGCATGGAATGGAAACGAGTAGAAGTGACATGTAACATGGTTGTTAAACCTAAACCAGAGTCCAAGTCTGCGAGTAAATGCAAAAATAAGTTATTGATTTTAACTTGTATAGTAGATTTTTAAAATAGCTATATTATAGACCCAAACAGAAATACCTGAACCCGAATTAAAAAATCCTGAATCGTCCCAACTCGAACATTTTTGGAACCATGACAGACCTACCTTGCAGATGGGTATGGCCTTTAATATTAACAAATTTCATCTAAGGATGCTTTGTGTCATTTAGTTTGGTTCCATTCACATGTATAATTTTGATCCTCTATTGTGGCCCCAACATATCATACCCCTGGGGCCCATGATTTTCACAAACTGGAATCTCCAAAATGTCATGAAGCTTTCATGTGAATTTCACCCTTTCTGGCCCAGTGGTTCTTGAGACGATTTTTAAATGACCCCATCCTATTTTTGAGATTATCTCCCCTTTGAAAGGGGCATGGCCCTTCATTTGAAAATACTGAAACCCCCCTCATCCAAGGATGCTTTATGCCAAGTCTGGTTAAAATTGGCCCAGTGGTTCTGGAGAAGATGAAAATGTGAAAATTTACGACAACAAAACCAACAACAGACAATGGAAAGTTTTGATTAGAAAAGCTCGCCTTCGGCTCAGGTGAGCTAAAAACTGGTGGGCAACAATTCCAAACAAATATAAATTCTATTATTGTCTTATTCATGTTAATGGCTGTTAAGCTATATATATGTGTGTCCATTGTACAAATTCGAACCAGAAATGGTAATTGTCATATTACTTGTTCAAATTTTTATTTCATGTGAAAGAAATGCATCCTCAATTTCACATCCAGTTTTGTCTGATAATACAGGCTATTACAGTAATGAAGACAGCTATAGGGTTATATCAACCCATCCTTACATACACTATAGCTGACACCAATACATGATCGAGGATGATAGTTATGGACAAATAAATTACTGCAGTTCCATGCCATATCACTAAGCTTAATTCAGCTTTAAATGGAGTGCTTTAACTCTTCAAATAAAAATACATTAATCAGTGGGTCAGTCCCTGAAACCCTAGCAACAGATGACAATCACATCTATATACCAGCAACAGATAATCTACTCTGCTGACACTGCATTTCCTAGTTTTGATGAAAAGATGACAGAAAAATAAAGCCCGTCAAATTGATTTTGGATCTGCAAAACAAGCCCAAAGGATTCTATAAAGCTCAGAATAAGTATTTAATAAAATCTGCAACAGAGGCCTATACATAGGCATTATCCTATTCCTGATTTGTCTGTGTACCCAGTAACTGGGAAGCTATTTTCTTTGATATAAGCCATGCTTCTGCTGAGTTATTCAGTATCTAATGATCAATACATGTATGCAATACTGGGCATCTAAAGCACTGGTTTTAGTACTCGTGGTCTTAAAAGATTCTTTATGTTACAAAATTAACACAAATCCAAGTTGTATTAGACCGGCCTCAATAAATTTTTTTTTATTGACATTAAACTTCTATTGACATTAAACATGAGTTGGTTCAGGAAATAATCTCCAAATCAATTTTATTTATAAAATCTCAAATGGATATATTTCCACAAAAAATAAATGAAATCAGTCGATTTTTTTTTAAACAAGACAGAGAATGACTGCAGAGACTGATGTTGTTTAGTAACATACAAACATCCAGTTCTCCATAACTCTTCCACATGAAATAACACCAATACTTTCCATTAATGTAGACACACATGTTGTTAGGTTCCTAATGGTAAAAGTGTGAAAGATACATACAGCAAAGATTGAAAATACAAACAGAAATCGACATCTGGCCAGAAAAAAACCAATTATGTCGTAAAACATAATCTAATGTACCAATTTTCACAGTTATCTTGAAATGAAACTGAATATTTGGACGAGGAGTAAGTGAGTGTTACAGTTCTTAAAACATTTTGACTCATTTATGGTAGAATGGTAGAGTAATCCATCATTTCCAATAATCTTCATCATAAATACAAGCTCATCACTACCAATGTACTAAGAATATGTTTTGAGGGGTCAAAGTTGACTGAGATGAATTTTCTCTAGCTACATGTATAGAGTAAAACGTTAGCCTTTAATTCCCATTGAGGATACCATTGTGATGCATGCAGCAAATTTAGATCCAATCAAGGTTGTATCATTGAGAATTTACATGAATTTCATACACCCTGAAGCAGCAGGATGAAGACTGTTGGAATACAATCTGGGATACGTTCCATACAACCATGATTGGACCTGGATACTGAATTTATTTCCTATGTAACCAAATGATATTACATGCAAGTATTTAGTGATAAAATAAGGAAATTTATGTCAGATATTCATTTTACTTATTTTACAAGACGGTGGTAAATAATGTGACGACACCTACATTCCTATGTAAATTTTAAACCCCCTATCATGGCCTTGCCCTAGTCCTGGGGATCAGAGTCTGAATGAACTCAATACTTCATTTATTTTAGGAAGCTTCATCCACATTTTGGTTTTTCTGTTGGAGTGGTTCCTGAGAAGTTTTATTAATCCCATCTTCTTTCACTATTTCTTGCACCTCCCTTTGTTCTAAGATATTTTTGTTAAAGATTGGTTCACTTGTTCTGGAGAAGTAAACAACAGGATCTTAAGTTAAGAGTCTGAATTGCTCATTTGGCTTCATCATCTTCAGACAATCAAAAGTTATGGCAACTTTATTCAAGTTTGAATGATATTCCAAAAAGTAAGTTAAACTTGTGTAGGACCACTACAGAAATATTTGTACCAAGTATAATGACTGGGGAGATAGCCATTCTGAAAAAAGAAGTCAAATTTGCCAAAATAACTCACACTCACACCAGGCCATTTTGAAACTCAAATCACTCCAAAGAGTATTATTACTTCTGGAGGTCCATAAGAGGAACATCTCTACTAGATATGGTGACTGGGGATGCAACCATTCTGGAAAAGTTCCACTGATTTCACTTCAACCAATCAAAACCAATGACGATCATATTACAGATGGGAATACTGTATTTATACAGATAGACCTGTCTAATCAGACACCTGTATAATCTGTTGCACTGTTAAATCTGCAGGGTCTGAAATAAGGCCCCAATTCCATTGCTAAAATCCAGGTATTTTCTCCAATTTTTGCTTTGATTTAATTCCCGGAACAATAAAAACAAATCAAATCAGAGTAGCTTTATTGTTTATAAATCTCCTTCATGAACAGGTCCTGCACAGACCACAATTTTTGCTCAAAAAAGTAAACCCATTTTTATTGGCCTTTGCTTACTAAAATGAGGTAAGATTTGACCAAATTGAAAGTCAGAAGGAGTCCAATTATACTTTAATATACTGGTTTGGGTTTTTTCCCTACTCCTTTGTATATGAATCATTTTTCTCAAGCAAGTGCTACTATTTTACCCATATTTTTAAATTCTATTTTTTTCTATGAACTTTTACACTGTGCAATCTGACCTGTCTAATCTGACCCAAAATTAGTTCTCACTGCATGTCAAATCAGACAGGTTTCACTGTACCAAGCATGGAGACTGAATATATGCATAATTGTTTACAGATGCTTACAACAGAGAGAGACAATGGACACCAAGTATTGAGAATAACTTACACTAGTTTTCAGCCAGGTCAGTTGAAAATGTGAAAAGTTAACAAGCAGGCAGACTCTGTTCAGAATATTCTCACCTGAGTCTTTGGTGAAGCAATATTGCACAGTAACACTTTTACTTACAATAGGAGATTACTATTACCTGATGCTGGTTAGAAATCCTATGACATTGAGCCAGAAGTTCTCGGTTAGCTTTGGTTTTCCACACAGCATGAGTCCAGTCAAATGGTGACCATGAGATTGTAGGAACTGGTAGATGGCATTCTCAGACAGAGCATGGGTATGGCTGATATCCAGTGCTTGAAGCTTGTTAAACTTTCCCTTCTGTGACAGTTGATCCAATATCTGAAATATATTCCATTAATACCTGACAAACACACTTCAGTATGAAGACAGATTTTAACAGATTCACTATTCGTTATCTTCACCTTTCATGCTGAAAGAAATACATAATAGGTTCATGATACGCCCGCATACATTATTGACCCAGGAATTTGAACAAGTAAGAAAGGATTATCCACAAAAGGATTTTGTCGGAATTGCAATAACAATGTATTTTGCATTGAATAAATCTAAGTCCAAGGGCTGCAACTCCTTCAAAAATAGTGAGACAGCATTCCCCTTGTAATATGCACATCTACACATTGTGAACTTCCTTTGTACTAATTAAGTTTCATTGAAATCTCCAACAGTGTTTAAGAGGAGTTGCAAAAACAAGGTCCTTGCATAAAATAAATCCAAGTCCAAGGGCCCTAACTCCTTCAAAAATAGCGGTGAAGCATTACCCTTGTAATATACACATCTCCACATTGTGATCTTCCTTTGTACCAAGTTTCATCAAAATCCCCCAAAAAAGGTTTAGGAGGAGTTGTGAAGACAAAGTATTTTGAATAGAAGAAAATTAAGTCCAAGGGCCACAACTCCTTTAAACAAGAGGCCCATGGGCCACATCGTTCACCTGAGTCACCATGGTCCATATCAGAAGATTTTCCATATCTATTTGCATGTAAAACCGTAGTCCCTATTATGGCCCCAAACCTACCCCTGGAGGCCATGGTTTTTGCAAACTTGAATCTACACTATGTCAGAAAGCTTTCATGTAAATATGAACTTCTTTGGCCCAATGGTTCTTGAGAAGAAGATTTTTAAAGATTTTCCCTATATATTTGTATGTAAAACTTTGATCCCCTATTGTGGCCCCATCCTACCCCAGGGGGGCATGATTTCAACAAACCTGAATCTGAACTATATCAGAAAGCTTTCATATAAATCTCAGCTTAAATTTTCTGGCTTAGTGGTTCTGGGAAGAAGATTTTTAAAGATTTTTCCTATATATTTGTATGTAAAACTTTGACCCCCTATTGTGGCCCCATCCGACCCCCGGGGGCCATGATCTTAGCAATTTATAATCTGCACTATAGCAGGAAGCTTTCATATAAATCTCAGCTTTTCTGGCTCAATGGTTCTTGAGAAGAAGATTTTTAAAGATTTTCCCTATATATTTGTATGTAAAACTTTGATCCCCTATTGTGGCCCCATCCGACCCCCGGGGGCCATGATTTTAACAATTTAGAATCTGCATTATATAAGGAAGCTTTCATATAAATCTCAGCTATTCTGGCTCAGTGGTTCTTGAAAAGAAGATTTTTAAAGATTTTCCCTATATATTTGTATGTAAAATTTTGATCCCCTATTGTGGCCCCATCCGACCCCCGGGGGCCATGATTTTAACAATTTAGAATCTGCATTATATAAGGAAGCTTTCATATAAATCTCAGCTTTTCTGGCTTAGTGGTTCTTGAGAAGAAGATTTTTAAAGATTTTCCCTATATATTTGTATGTAAAACTTTGACCCCCTATTGTGGCCCCATCCGACCCCCGGGGGCCATGATTTTAACAATTTAGAATCTGCACTACCTAATAAAGCTTATCTATAAATTTCATCTTTTCTGGCCCAGTGGTTCTTGAGAAGAAGACTTTTTAATGACCCTACCCTATTTTTACCTTTTCTTGATTATCTCCCCTTGGAAGGTGGCCTGGCCCTTTATTTTAACAATTTAGAATTCCCTTTACCTAAGGATGTTTTGTGCCAACTTTGGTTGAAATTGGCCCAGTGGTTGTTGAGAAGAAGTAGAAAATGTGAAAAGTTTACAGACGGACGGACGGACGCCGGAATACGGGTGATCAGAAAAGCTCACTTGAGTTTTCAGCTCAGGTGAGCTAAAAACATTGGACAGCATTCCCCTTGAAACATGTACAGCTCCACATTGTGGTCTTTCTTTGTACCAAGTTTCATCAAAATCCCCAAAAGGGTTTAGGAGGAGTTGCGAAGACATGGTACTTGCATAAGATAAATCCAGGTCCAAGGGCCCAAACTCCTTCAAAAATAGTGGTGGAGCATTCCCCTTGTAATATGCACATCTCCACACTGTGATCTTTCTTTGTATCAAGTTTCATCAAAACCCCTCAAAGGGTTTAGAAGGAGTTGCGAAGACAGAGTTAAAGGGACAGATGGACAGACAGATGGACGACAGCAGTATAGTATAATATGCCCGTATAAAAATGTGGGCGTAAAAAAATTAAGTCGAAGGGCCACAACTCCTTTAAAAAACATTGGACAGCATTCCCATCAAAATCCCCCATAGGGTTTAGGAGGAGTTGCGAAGATAAAGTTGAAGGGATAGATGGATGGACAGACAGATGGACGACAGCGGTATAGCATAATACGCCCACATTTTTATGTGGGTGTATAAAAATGGATAACTCTCCCAATCCACTATGAAAGTTAACCTACATTAAAGTTACATATTTGCAGATACGGATAGCATACAAAATAGGTGTTACCAAATACTCACCCTGACAACAATGAACCCATTAAACTTTACCTTTGTCAAATAGAATCAGTTCAAGGTCAAGACATGCCTAAAGTAATGGGCAAAGCTATGCAAAAGTAGTCATTTCACACAAGTGTTACCAGTATCCAGTAAGAGTTGGGTCATGATTTCTATATCCCATAGCCATGTGTCAATAACCTACACAAAATGACCTAGGTTGCTTCAAGACCATGACATATTTTTACTACAGTTGGAAATCACTGCAAGTGAGTGAGGAAAAGTCATAACACTAACACTGTCGAATCTCAATATATCTGTGACCTTGAGATCAGGGCACACTTAATATGCCATGGGCAATATACAATATTGTACATTGCATAGATTTCTTGCAAGGTTAGTTACAATTTATAGTCTAGAAACAAATTCAACAACTCATTAACCTGTGACATTGACCTTATAAGTGACCTTGATGGAAGGATCATGATTTACGACAAACCCTACAGCATTGGCAACAACATACTATTAAACTTAAGGAAGCTGAAGTAAAACAAATCATCATAATGATTGGCCTCTTTTATAAACACAATGAAAATATACATATCAGTTATACTTGTACATTTTTAATCTAGTAATTGCCTAGCAGGGTAGCTCTGTAAGTTAATGTGTTAACTATACTGATCTGTAGATCATGGCTTCATTGAAAGTTTTCAATAAAATTTTTAAATATTATTGTACACATTCTCCACTTTCCATCCATATCCGTTATCTCAGGTGTGCTATTCCTCCTTAAAGACCGAGAAAATGAGCATCGCCTTCAAATTTACCTGGTCTGTGAACCCTTGTCAATCAGGAGAAATTAAGTTTCAGATTGAATGCTAGAAATTGATGGACATTTGGTTACTAGTCTTTGTGGATACTTTATCTATCTTATCTGGCGAATGAGGTGTCCGTGCAATCTTTTGATGCTTACCGCGTAATCCAGCTTGAGAGGGAAACAGTTTCGTTTTTTTTTCATGTAGAGATAGTCACACAATAATAGTAGTAAATTTTGCATACAATTACATAAGTTATAATAGAATATAAATACATTGTACGTTAATGAAATCTTGTTTACACTCAGTTCAAAATTCATAAGAGTACTTTTCCCTCGAAACATGGCAACAAAAGTACATGTAACTATCAACTTATCGGAAAAGAAATTAGCTGCTACAAGGGCTCTTTCTTTTCAATCTTACAAAAACATACAGGTAATGCAGGTAACACAGATAACGTCCTGTGTATGTAGGACGGTATACACAAGCTAGCAGGGTTCCCTCGCTTCACACCTGTCTAAAATCAGCTCCACCCCTGCACTTAACTTACCTGAGGAAGACCGACCGATTTTAAACCTCCGCCTTTAAAGTCAAATTCGAAGATAGTGAGAGACAGGTGATCAGAACCAATGGTAGAGGCAGACAGATAAACTACTGTGCTAAACCTAGCATGTCCCCAATCCAATAGGCAGACAGATAAACTACTGTGCTAAACCTAGCATGTCCCCAATCCAATAGGCAGACAGATAAACTACTGTGCTAAACCTAGCATGTCCCCAATCCAATAGGCAGACAGATAAACTACTGTGCTAAACCTAGCATGTCCCCAATCCAATAGGCAGACAGATAAACTACTGTGCTAAACCTAGCATGTCCCCAATCCAATGGGGGGAAACATAACTGAATTGTGAAGACATTGAATTTCAAAACTACATTGTATTTACGAGAAAAAGGGATGCCTCAAAGAACATGCACGACTTGAGATAATGCGGAGAGACAGTTCTGTGCCACATGAACAATACCCTAATGTGTCCCTTCTGCTGTGAAAATGAACAATGAAATAAAGCCTAGTCATTTCAGCATCTCATTAACCAATGTGACCTGAACTTTTATCTGCAAGGTTACAAAGAAAGTTCAAGGACATACCCTATCTGAAAAGAATTCACAATATCCTAATCCTAGGTAAGTAAATCCTGGCATGCGAAGTAGGATATTCTCCAGACACTCTGTTGACAATTCCGTAGAGGTCAGATCAAGTTCAGAGATGACTGAGGTTTCCCAGGGAACAGCCATCATATGATGATCTTCAACACCTGTTCAACACATACAGAAAATGAAATCAGAAAATACTTACTTCACTTTACAAGGGAACGCACACGATGAACAACATTGTATTTAACGTTGAATGGAACAGAATTCAAGGTACCATAAAACTATTATTCATCTTTAGAGTCTCCACACAGTGGGATTCATGTCATATTGAACGCCACTTTCCTTATTTCACAATTCATAAAAGTTGACCACTATAATGTGTGATGTCAGTATGTGTACCTGTGTGTTGCAGAAGAAGAGTTTTTAGTTTCTTGCACCTTTGCACCAAGGACTTGAAAGAGGAACCTTTGACTCGGAGACAAAAGTTCAAGGCCAGAGTTTCAATGTGGATACAGTTGGATGTTAGCAACTCGATGTGAGAGTCATCAATGAAGGTGATTCCGTACATATTGACTATTCTCAGATTGGGGGTGTGTGCTTTAATTTTTCCAATGTTGATTACTTCGTATATGTCCTCCTCTGCCTCCATTGACATTTCGAAAGTACCTGCAATATTAAACATAAGCACGTATTAAACAAAGAATTAAAACAGTCTAAAAGTACCTGCAATATTAGATTAAACAAGAGCACATATTAAACAAAGAATTAAAGATGTGCTATTGTACCTCAGTTGTAATTACTTTACATGTATACTTATCATTATTATTAATTTAGCCAATTCAAAATTTGGAACATAATTGTAGGTCAGGAACAATTTGGTGCAATCATGATTTAGTTTTACCAAGGTCTCTATATCACATTAATGCAGTTACTAGTATCAATGTAGGTTTAACAAAGCATATCTCACCCAAACCTATATCTAACCCAAGCTTATAGAGTATCAAATTTTATGAATTTTACACATGCAGTGCTAAGGATGCAGCTCTCGACACTTTTCACCCTTCATAAACGTCTCAAGGACAACAGATTAATATTTAATAATAGTCTGATCATAATTATCTGATCATAATGCACTTTAGATAGAATCTGATATACACTAAGCTGATAACACAACTGAAATGAGCAGAGATCAATGTAGAAGATGGCGGAGGATGTGCTGTGCTTCTTTGACAGTTATGAATTGTGTATCTGAACAACTACAACAGTTTTCCTATATCAGATTTCAGTTTGCTTGACTTTTTGACCCTGAAATCAAAGATTATAGGAAGGGTCATTCTCATTCCATGGCAAGACTTGGTATAAATAATGGTAATCTATCTAAAATCATATCTTCTCTAACCCTTACACTGGAGAAGGATCTGATAAGCATTGCATTTGATCTCATGGTACTGACCCCTGGAGTCTCAAGAATAATTCAATAAATATTCGACCAATGACAATAATAGCTTGACGAAGTATTAAGGACCAATCAGGAATCGTTTCACTGAAGCATATTCGGATTGTAAGTTCACGAAAAATGTCGTTGCTCCATGAAAAGTTTAAACGAATTCCTAATATAAGTGCTAAAGGAAGAGCAAAGAAGATCTTAGATATTTTACATCCATTATTGTTAAAATATACTTCATGTGGCATTCTAACATCGCTCATGGTTAATGCCACCATCTTCTTTGATTATTCTCCTGTGCTTCTTGGAAATTATTGACATGCATAAGATAAATACCAAGTAATATATGTTCCGATATAACAGTAAAACTTTCACGCTAGCGAAAGCCATCATTTGATTGGTCAAGTGTGAAAGGTGAAATAACATGACCCCAAATGCAATGCTGTACGTCAGATCCTTCTCCAGTGTAACAGTTAGAGAAGATTCGATTTTAATTACATTGGAATGAGAAATTTAAGGACATTGATTAATAATTAATACCCAAATTTTTTTTTATCTCTAACAGTGCATGTCCAGTTTGCTTGACAGTTTGATTCTGAAATCCACAGGGATCTGTTGTAAGTATACATGTAGTATGTTGACTCTGGAAATTAGAGGAAATCTCTTATGGCCTGGAAACCATTTTCCTATATCAGAGTCCAGTTTGCTTGACCTTTGACCACTTGGTTCCAAAATACACAGGGATAATTCCCATTCCATGGCAAGTCTGTGTGTGAACTATGATAACTCCAGATAAAACATTAAAAAATGAATATATGCACCCAGGGGTGCATGAGCCAAGTTTCATGGGATACATTGTAAAGTCAGGAATGATATGGCATATTTATAATTGTGAAGAACTAATTTCAGTTTTAAACTTTTTGAGTTACTGTCCAGAAACCATAATTGTTTGAAGTTTTCAATGTATTTTCGGTCACTGTGACCTTGACCTTTGACCTTTTTTTCTCTCTCCAAAATCAATAGGGGCCTTGCTTTGCTGGTATCCAACAATATATCCAAGTTTCATTTGATTCAAGTTAAAAAAAATTGAATTATCCTCCGGAATCCAAACTTTTGGAATTTTAAATCTATTTTTGGTCACTGTGACCTTGACCTTTGACCTATTTTCTCCAAAATCAATAGGGATCTTCCTTACCTGGTACATAACAATATCTTTAAGTATCATTTGATTAAGATTTAAACTTTCTGAGTTATCATCCAGAAACCAAATATTTCTGAAATTTTCATTCTATATTCGGTCACTCTGACCTTGACCTTTTTTCTCCAAAATCAATAGGGGTCTTTCTTACCTGGTACCCAACAATATATCAAAGTTTCATTTGATTAGATTGTAAACTTTTTGAGTTATCATCTGGAAACCAACTGTTGACAGCCAACCGCCCGCCCTCCAACCCACCCGCCCGCCTGCCTGACCAAACCAATAGCCAAGTTCAACTTCGTTGCAACTCGGCTAAATATATTAGATTGTACTATTCTCATGTAGTGCTCATATATTCAGAGTTTTAGCCAGAATTACTCTTGGAACCAGTCTGCAGGGTGGGGTTGTGATGGGGGGGGGGGGGGGGTTAAAGTTTTTTTTATAGTAATATCTTCTTCATCCAAGCATCCTATGTAGTGTATGAGATTCAAGTTTGTTTACACCATGACCCTGGAGACTAGGTTGAGGCTACAGGAACAATAGAGTTCAACATTTTACATGGGAAAATACCCCAAATGAAAAAGATATTGTTATGCCATGAAAATGCACATGCATTGATATTTTCAGTTGTTTGTATGAGTGATGTAGATCAGACACTTAACTGATCATTTATCCATAAACTTCTGACATTTTTGACATTAAGATTGTTTGAAGAATGTTTAAATATATAAGTTCCTATGTGAAACTTCAATTCCCTCTTTAGGTTCCACCATAGCTGCATATATAGGTCATGGTGAAAGGAAAGCTGAAGATAATGAACAGTGATCAATCTCATAACTCCTATAAGCAATACAAAATAGTTGGGCAAACATAGACCCCTGGATATACCAGAGGTGGGATCAGGTGCCAAGGAGGAGTAAGCATCCCCTGTCGACCTGTCACACCAGCCTTGAACCCTATTGGTTTGAACAACTTGAATCTGCATGTACCTCTACTTATATAATTATGCAAGCTTTGAAGCCAGTCAGACTTTTTGTCTCATTGACTCTAGAGAAGAGGATCTTTTAAACACTCTATACCATACTTTCATTATTTCCACAATTACCTCTCCTTGTGTAAAGTTTGAGGGACATAGTCTCTCATTTGAACTTTGGTCCACAGCTCTTGAGAAGAAAAAAAAATAGTGAGAAGTTTACAAACAACTACTCAGATGACAATTAAACTTTTGATTGGAAAAGCTGAGGCACTTAACATTTTGCTCAAAAGAGCTAAATTACTTAGTCCCACAAACTGATGTTTACAGCAAATATTGCCCTTGTATTTGTCATCCCTGTTATTTTTTGAACAGCATAATTCAGAACATATGGTTGGACAAAGTATCTTAGATACCAGGCTGCAAAAAATCTCATAAAAATATCTGGTGAACTTTATTGGCAGCGGAAGTTGGCATTGCATGTCAGCAAGAGCATATTGCATATATTCATAGAATGAAATGTGAATGGGTGCATATTAATGCATGTCATATGATGCGATCACCTGAAAACTATCAGCACAATACAAATGTGCCTGTATTGTGATACTGATGCTAACTGCATGCTTCAGAGGCTTTCATGGCTACAGCATATGTTATAAAATGTCTAATGATAATAAAAACAGCTGCACCAAATCAGCATTCTTCTGCACAGCCTCCCAAGGTTTGATCAAAGCCTCATTATAGTACAACCCTTAGTCTGTATCCGCTGTAAACAAGCCTTCTCCAAGAAAATATATACCTTGATGTCGAGTTTCAATAACTCTGTCATAATCTTATCCGATATCGCTTCAGGATGTGCTTTAACAACAAATGTATTTCCTTAATGAAGGAACTTTAAAGACATTACATTTTTGTTGACTGCGTGGGTTCAAGGGCAACACACAGCAGAGTTTTTGTCAGACCTAAAGACTATAAACTGTTGCCCTAGCTAGGCTGTCACTATAAGCAAAGGGTTTTGATCTGAGAGTCTTCTCCAAACACTTCAGACACCAACATGTCCACCCTTATATCCACTATAATTATGTACTGTATAAATTCCTAAATATACATAAGGAATTAATTATCGTGTAATTTCACGCGAAACATCACTCCCAAAATAAAATTACCTGCTTTTATTTTTATATTGCTAAAATACATGTGAAAACTCTTGATCAACAGACTAATCCCGAATTCATACCCTAAATGCATGATATCCAATAAAACTATCACTGTATGTTAATATTGATGTGATATGTACAGCTTGACTTTAATATACAGCTACGACATCACAATGTGATGTCATGCATTGTTTACTTAATACCCATAAACACCAACAGTTTATAAGCAAAACAACTTTGGTATAAGGGCATATAATACTGGTATGAGGAGAAGTGGAATCGTTATTGCTGGGCAGATGCCATCAGTTCTGATATATTGAATGCCTATAAGTAATGTTTTTAGGGAGAGGGCTAAAATAGGCTAAGCCTGCTGCCCGATCCCATTCACTTTGTGAATGAATATTATAGTTTAAATTAAATATAAGTAATGTTTCACAGATTTCAAGTGTTTTACAGAAGAACATAGAGAAAACGCACCGACCAGTATAATTAATCAAACAAGGCAATGCACAGGATTTACACAGCATTAACATTAATAGGGATTTCATTTAATCCTGCCTAAATATGAAAGAAATGTTGTAAAATTTTGAGTGCATCACCTAACACTACGTGAAGATTGAGTTAATGAAACATCATCTTATGAAATCAGATGCACTTTAGCCATTCAAGTATCTTAGTAATAATGTATAACCCCGTTTTGCTTCATAGGAGTTGTGTGTGAATCATTGATTTTAAAATCAAAATGATTGGGTTTTTTTTATTCTCATTTGCATTGAAAAGCCTCTGCCTGGCCTTAATTTACATATATGTGTATAAATGCAGCACTATAGCTTACTGATATCTATTTCACTAAAAATACCTAATTAAAATAAGCTGTTTTTAATCCACTATCATACTGCTAAACAGTAGCTGATTAAAAGCTAATTTTATTAGATTGCCTCACAAAAGCAACCAAATCAAAAATCAAATCAATGCCTCACAAAAGCAACCAAATCAAAAATCAATTCAAATCTCTTTGCAACTGGGAGACCCCAGTTTAATTTTCAATACCATGACTACATCAAACCCAATTATAGTGACTGTTCTTTCACCAGGTACCTGACATTAGGAATGAGTGTCATGGGTCTTTCAGATATGACCTTAAAATGGATCAGGTCCCATGTCATTGCACACATTGGCAAGATAAAGAATCCTTACTGCTATGGCTGTAAGAACAATGCATGTAGGTCAAAGTCTGAGGCACTTCACTTAAAGCTGGCGATTTCTCTAAACGAGTGAACAAGAATATCAGTCAAACTGCACACTCCAAAATACATCTAACCAATGACTATGAGGAATATGACTCACACAATGATCACCATAAAATGATCAATAACTGTTGAAATGAAGGTGATTTCTTTTCATACATAAGATATATGTTGAATGACATTGACCTTTACTAATGACCTTCAGTGACCTTTGTCTAAATGGCATTTGCCTACCAGTATTACTTATTTGTGTGATATATGATCAATACCTGTTCAAAAATTGTTGAAATAAAGAATGTTTTACTTATATAAGGTATATGTTCTGAGTGACCATTCCCTTTCTAAAATAACCTTGGTCCAAAAGTTCCTGTCTCAAGGAACATTTGTGATCATTTATGATAAATTTCTGACGAAAGGTTTAGGAAATCGGAACTTTTATATAAAAAACTGTTGAAATAAGGAACTTTTATATCTTCCGAATGACCTTGACCTTTCCAAAATGACCTAGAAAGACCTTGGTTCAAACATACCTGTCTCAAGAAACATTTGTGATCAATTATATCAATTTCTGATGAAATGTTTGGGAGATATGAGCTCGGATGGACAGATCGACATAATGGCAACTTATACTCCCCCTACATTTTTCTGAGAGCATACAAATTCTGGAACGGAACAGATAACAACATAAAACCAAACAAAAATCATTTAAGAAAATGGATTCTCAATTTTTCAGTTATTCTGATGATGTGTTATTTTTATGTGAACCCTCAATTTTTCACATGTTCGTTGTTGAATGTATCGATTTAAATTACGAAACTTGCCATGTAGCTCTCTAACAAACATCTACATGTTTCAGGGTCTATAACCAAGATATCAAGTTTAACTTTCATCATGGTTAGCCCACATTACACTGAGATACAGTCCTTTGCATAAAATGTGTCATTTTCCCTACTTATGAAGCTAGTGGTTGGGTGAGCAAGAGTATTGGCCCTTTGCACTGGGATGGGAGCGGTGCTAAAGGACACAATTAGGCTATAGCAAGATCCCCAGAAAGTACATGCAATACCTGTTCAAAGTTTTCCATTTGAAATATTGTAGATTCATAGTTTTACGATGGTTTCTATTTTCCATCCTTTGTTTATTTATAACAGGGTAAGAAAAGATGAAGTAAAACAGAACATTTCCCAATATTAGTTTTATTGCTTGCATTTGCCACATTTTAGAGAGTTGAATGGAATTCCCTTTAAAACCTGTCTTTATGCATTTTCTGAGTTCTGCATATCTTTAGATATATGGGAGTAGAAATGAGGGTTTCTCTGCTTCACTGTGATTGTTAAATGCTGTGCCTATTTTTAAAACAAAAACAGATAATTTATATAATAAGCATCTCTTAAAAAATAAAATCATTAAAATGCAAATGATTAGTTTTATAACTCTCTCCAATAGAAAATATCAAATTCATTTAAATTTTTGATTTCATTGTTAAATCTGAATATTTCCTATAAAATTAGTAAATATTTCTTAAGAAAATTTTAATATGTAATCTATAATGTATGTGATAAAAAAATATTGCATTCTGTAGCTGTTTATACAATATCAACTAAACCACTTACACTGGTATATAAAAACAGTATGATGACGTCAACCTCATGTCATTCAAGACTTTTATTCCAAAAACTGAACTAAATGAAGTACGTACAGTATTATCTGAAACAGGCCATTATTATCATACTGCACTAATGTGTACTGTCTACATGAAAACAGGGACCTGGACACTTAGCTTAGCAATAAAAAGAACAAAATTACCATAAAAACATGGTCAACCCTTTTAATTACACATTGTTAAAGCAAACAATGAAATATGCATGTACTTTGTTTCCCTCACATGCTACATCCACATGTAGTTTGCATGCAGTTCATGTAATCTGTAGTTGATGTTGTAAACTTAATTTTTTGAATTTTCCTTCATTATAAGCTGTCTTGCTGTTATGCCCTCTGGGCCCAAAATTGAAATAAACTTTACTTATCTTATCTATCTTATCTTATCTATGCTTTGAACTATTTCTCCCAATGTCATATAGAAAATACTATCCATATTGAATATACATAGGCACATATTTGGACTTCATTAAATTTAAGGCACAATATGCTATATCCTTCATATTCCCATGTGAAGAGTGATGCCACCGTTAGCAATGTTTTTTTCTCTATTGCCTATGGTGCATTTGTACCATCTTCCTCTTTTTGGTTTCCGGAATTTCTGAGTCGGACCTGGATATCTTTCATCCAATTACTAACTCTTTCTTGCTGTTCCTCACTTGTTTGTTTGTTGTCTTGAATAGTGCTGGATCAATCTCCAGTTTCTCTGTGATAAGCTGTTCATCTATTCCTCCTACATAAAGATGCCTCACAGCTGTTGTGCACAAGGAGTAATTTGTAATATATAGATCCTGGATAGATCTATCCTGGAAACTCTGTCTCCTTACAAAGATTTGACACACCTTGCTGTAAATGGAGTACCAGACATCATCTCTAGGACTGGTTTTTAGCTCACCTGAGCTGAAGGCCCAAGTGAGCTTTTCTGATCAAAATCTGTCTGCATGTTGTCTGTCATCGTCGTTGTAAACTTTTCACATTTTCATCTTCTTCTCCAGAACCACTGGGTCAATTATAACATTTTCAGGCTAAAAAAAAAGATAAACCATTAATGTAACTGTAGTATTATAATAACAGTTTCAAAATAATGAACTTAATATATATATATAATATATATATATTTATATATTGTATTTAATTGTTCATGAGAAATTATCAAATTTATTCCTCTAATTAGATTCCTGCTAATTTTAATGAAATATATCAAAATTCTCAACTGACATTTTTTTCTTCAAAATTTTACTTACGGTACCACAAACTTTTGCAAGTGAGATATCGCTGTCCAATTCTTGGTCCATGATGATAACTTCTGAATGAAAACATATTCCTTGCTACATATAGCACGGGGTATTTATAAGCAACAGGAAAGTAGATTATCATTGGGATACAATTATAATAGATCTCATTTTCGGTAAGTGAGATAGCGCTGTCCATGATGGTAACTTCTGATTATAGAAATATTCACAGGCTAGATGGGGTATTTATAAGAAACAGGAAAGTACTGATTATCTTTGGGATGCAGTAATGGATTTCGGTTTTATCATGGAAATACTTTTCACATCTGCAAAGGAAACGTCATTGTTAACCCCCCCCCCCAACCCCCCCCCCCCTCCCCTACGTTGCCCCCATCTATGTGTCTTGATAGCCATTGCCATTGTTAGTATAGTCTTGTGAAAATGCATTCATAATTAAATGTTTCATTTCGGAAATATTGTGAAATGATTTATGTAAGATACAAACTCCAATGACCTTCACATCGACAGTCAATTTCTAAATATTGCCACACAAACCAACTCTTAGTTAAATTTAAGTATCTTTTGTACATTTACAATTAAACCTAAAGTCACATTGTACCAGAAAGTCTTTTTGGAAATTTCCTGTTAACAGAAGTGCCTCATGGCTTATGTGAGAAGTGTATCAAACAAGCCATTCTATGAATCACATGATTTTATCCACTTTTTGCATTTATGTCACTTCAGACGAGCTTTATACTCTTTCTTTATATAAATATCGATATCATATAAATTTTCTATTGAGATCAGTTATGTAATTACGGTTATCAAAGACTTGTAGAGGTGGAAGGATGCAGAGCTTTCATGCAAGCAGAGCCACCGTCTCTCTGTACTGAGTACAAAATAAATCTGAGCTAATACCACCAGCTCAGAATGTTGGCAGCAACCTAATCTTCTATCTAATTATTGAAAAGAAGCATCTTACAACATTCAGAGGAAAATTAATATTATCAGACCTTAAAGTTTCCTAGAATTAGAACTCATTGCATCTTTTCAAATTAATTATCTGATAATCATATGTACAAATATCTTTATCACTAGTCTAGCTGTTTTGAAC
This sequence comes from Ostrea edulis, assembly GCF_947568905.1. Lineage (NCBI taxonomy): Eukaryota > Metazoa > Mollusca > Bivalvia > Ostreida > Ostreidae > Ostrea > Ostrea edulis. Next base: position 12,912,890 of record NC_079172.1, read on the forward strand.
TGTAGCAGCTGTAAACATGAAAAATAAAAGGATTGACTCTGAGAATAAATCAGGCCGTGTAGATGACGATCTTGCATTTAACTTAATGTTGGTAATCATTTAAAAAATCTTCAAAATGTTCATTGAACAAAGAGGTTTTCAATATGTAAGCTTAATTAATGTATGTATTTCAAGCATGCAACCAAATGTTCTTAGCTATATAGGCACTGAATGTAGCAATCACTCTGCATCCTAACCAGCAGCAATATTGTGATTTGTTGCATATGTTTCTGTTGTGATTGCCCAGAATTTTCATGGCACTTTCCAAGGCAGTTTCATTATAAAAACATCGGGCATTATCATGAATATGAGGTTGTGTCTCTACAATCAATTACAAAAGCAATTAGCAGGAGAAAAAATATGAACATTAATGGTTATGCTAATTTCAACATAGTGCCTCTAACACACTACAATAATTCTGATGTGCTTGTTGTAGAGGGATCCATATACATTTACAAACTTTGGTGCTGAGGCAAGAGCTTCTATTTAGTTTGTGCTAAAACATTAAATTCTCCATTTTTCTAAAACAGAGCAGCACTCTACCAATTCATGACTACACCAAATAGTGTATCCACACAGAATGCATTAAATTTCAAAATGTATTAAATTTAAGTACACATACAGTATGGATGACCAGAACCTTGGCTTACCAATTAAATGGAGTACTTCCAGAGAGGACAGACAGCTGTAGATTCTCCTCATGAACCCTTCCAGAAATATCACCTCTGATAAACATATACAAAGGCTCCGGAGGTTACAGGGAAAGGCGTTCAAATCATTGAAATCGTGTAACTGCATGGCATTGGCAAAGTCTAATGTCATGTATGCTAAATTTGGACACTTGTTTGCAAGTTCATGCAAAATAGGTGACGTGATCAGTTCACACGGAAGCTCTGTATACTTCATTGTAGCCCCAAATCTTATGCCTATTAGTGTCTGTAGAGTGTCCACACTCTGAACATGTAGTCCACCATACTCCGGCCGAAGAGACACACTCTTCCATAGTCGAGGGTCGTAAGCAAGCAACCGCCATTTCTTACACACGCGAGCTACTTTACCTAGTCCTTGGTGCTTCAGAAACGAAAAGATATGAAGGAGAAGTTTGTCTGGAAGTTTGTGTATTGTCAAACTCTGAAACAAAACAAAAAAAGATTATCGAGCATTAAATATATAGAAAATAATGCCTTGTGAGTTAAATTGAGCTAAAGGAAATGAGGATACCATGAGAGAGAAATGTTAATTTATGTACTAAACATTTTGTGCAACAATATTTTCCAACATCAGAAAATACTTAGTAGCAAAACAGAATCACATCAACTAGTCTATTACATGTACACTATTCATTTCTTTTAAAAGAGTCATTTGGCATTAATGTGCATACTCATGAGATGAGAGTGTACATTATTTTTTCACTTGTACAAAAAATAAGTCCATTATTGATGGTCTTACATGACTGCTTAATGCACACAAAATAAAGGATCTGAGAACAGTTCGATCACTGCACTAACATTCCATTATTGATAATTATCATTTCCTTGCTTTCTTTAAGGTAGAGATTTATTATCGGATATATCTAGAACATCAAAGTTAGATATAATTTGATTGTTTAAAATTGGGAATACACATGGCAACACAAATGCATAATCTTATTTACCCTCCCTACTTTTCAATTTCCATTCATTATCCCAGCCCATCTCACAGAGTGCAGGATCTGATATACTGATAATGAAGTTCCTTATTCCACTGCCTCAGTGAAGAGGAAGACATGAATGGACATTTGGGGGATCAATATAAATGTTTCTAGTCAGCACCTTCAAATAAAACCACAGGAAATCCTGCACTACCCTAAACATAATAAAAGATAATTAAATTCAATTGCAGTGCAATGGAAAAAGAAGAAAGTGATCAATACATAATGCTACCTGTGTTTTCTTATCTAAACTGCATGTAGGGCTTTATCACTGCTTTAAAATCAATTTATCAGACTTCAGCCCTTCATGGTGGCTTGTGGCAGGATGAAAATCTTAAAAGTTAAATTAAACAAAGGGTGAGGTCAGAAAAGATAAAGGATTTAAAAAAAAAAGATAACCCCAGTAGGTAAACCTGACAAATAATGACAAAAGATATATTATTTACTTGGAAAAGTATTTTATCTAATCTTTTATCAAGTAGTATTTTAACCCCGCCAGAAAATAAGCCAGAATAACATTACCAGCTATACTATGCCATCATCTAAATATCCTCTGGCTAATCTATTAGTGTTAAACCCTTCACTATTTTTTTTCTCTCCAAATAACTGGGATTGTTTTAAATTGTATATATGTATTTAAATATCTGGTGAATTAAAAATAAAGTCATGTTACTAATATTACATTAAGCTATAAGACATTTGCCTATTAATTATCAATGTGGCCAAAATCATAGGAATTTTCTAAAACATTTACTTTCAACAATCAATCAAAAATGGGGGAAAAAGAAATTGCAGTATTTTTTTTCATACATCTTTTATACAGTTATAGGCTATCAAAGTAAAAAATATTTAAAAATGGCAATGAGATTTATCAATGAACCAACAAAAATTAAATCCTTGCTACTACCTGACTACTATTTCTTATCTTTTTTCTTTTCTTTTTTAAAATTACTGCAAAAGCAAAAACAAAACGCTAATTACTAACACCCATGCTAGGTAGGATACTGAACCTAAGAAGGGTTAATATACGTTTAATACCCACCGGGTAAATATACCAATGCTCTGATTTATTTGTGGCGGTTGCAATCTGAGTCGCATCCTGAGCAACATCATAAATATCCATGTCATTGAAATCAAGAAAACAGCTAATTTAACTTCCTATAATATTTTCGTCACCGCATGGCAAAAGCTATCGACACCTTAAAAATAGAAGAGCAGCTCGCCGGTTGTGTATCCTGTAGTACAGACGTTGATCTCTGACTCGGCTCCTGATAGAGCACTGATTGATAAAACATTACATCCACTTTTCCCGCGAGCTGTCTAATGACGTCAAAGTGAAATTCGAAACTAGGAATTATCAGGTGGGTGATAAGTTGATAATGTCAGAATATTGTAGAAAAGTTAAATTATAATAAATTGTTTATTTTCTGTGCTATCTCATTTTTAAAGGCAGTGCGAAGACAAATTGTGTTGAATGCGAAACTACCGAATGAGAAATGTTTACACAGAAAGTTCAAGGACGAATTCAATGCAACAATAATATGTGGCCTTTTAGGCCGTCTGATCCCTTTGGACTCTTGGCCCTGTAATCTTATGTGTACGATGGCTTTCTATCAGCTGCCGTTAACGGTCCTCGTTATCATTTTACTTGTGATACCACCGGCAGATGGAGAGATACATAGAACGACGTTAAAAACAGGAGTACCCAATCGTTTCTCTCAAGACGTGGCAAGTGAAACTCGATCCGTAATGTCGGATCCAGAGGCTGAGAGAACGTTTTATGAAGTGTTTTGTTATTCTTTAGGAGGCGCTGTGCTTGTAGGCCTCAGTGGTATATTCCCTCTCCTCGTTATCCCTATAGAGGCTGGTCCTGCACTTAAACACGGCGGTAAGTTATCAACAAAAGTTACATCTCGAATTATCTCGGTAACTTTTTGTTACCAAAGTAACTTAATAGGTTGTCCCTAACCATGAAAATAATGAAAAGGAAAAAAATAAATAAAATAAAGGTCATTACTTGATTATAAACTATTATGTTTGGGCACTATTTATTATAATTTCATTCATCAATATTGTATACAGCATTTTAACATTGAAGTTCATTGACATTACTAATGTCATTAGGCCTATCCATGTCATATTGTTTCAAAAATCAGTCTTGTATATTCATACAAGTGAAAGATTTGACCAAAACTTTTCCGTAGGGTTTATTTTTGAGATATTTATTGAATTTAATGACCAGTGTCAGACATCTAAATCCAGATTTCTAGACGATCCACCCCATTATCAATCCATCACTTGGTCGAAAAGTATATAGTATGGGTGTATATTTTTCACAATCTATATTGAAATATTTTTAAGAGCATTGAAACACAATTAACACAAATTTGAAAATCATTTTGATATGCATTCAGATTGATGAATATTGTTGATGCATATTTTAGAGTAGTTCAGATTCCTATTGCCTTACACCATATCGGGTACAAGTAATGAATATATGTACAGCATTCCTAATTCACAATACCAAGGTTCTTTCACATTTTGAACACCTAAAAGTTGTACCAATTTTCACACACTACATTATTTTCGTAAGAATGATCTTTTAGATATTTTAAATTCTTGAATCATTATACAATGGGCATTTGAATATGATTTATCAGTTGTTATACAAAGTTTAGATGACCTTAGTGACAAAATATGCCTGCATGTAATTCATTTACATATCTTTCATTTCAATACACAGGTTATGAGCTGAAAGTCTGATATGAGCAATGAATTTTTTATACAAATAATTTGTAATTGCTGGGTTTCCATAGATGATATTGTATATCAAAAGTATTGACTAAATGGAGATGAAGTAATTGTAGTGTACATGTACTGAAGTTATTTATGATGCTGTAACATACCGTATTGAATTGAACTAGGCCTATGCAACTACTGTTTGCTCATGTATTTTGTTTTCTCTTAAACAAATATATATAGCTTATTACATAATTTTGTTTTAAAGTTTTAATCCATGCAGGTGCATTATACTGTATTACCTTTTTCAAAATGATGATCAGGATCAGATTATATACTTTATTTGAAGATTTGTTTATTTTTCATTGAAATCATTCTTTATGTATTGCATGTAGTAAAATCACGCAACTTTTATTATCAAATTCCGAAATGCATTTAAACATATTAAAATTATTTCGTATATTGAAAAAGCAATAGATTTGTGAAAATATATTTACTTATCCACTGAATATATAATGTATGTTTGAAGAGTATTAATTCTATGACTTCCCCGCTTGATATTTTGCTCTTAAAGTTGGCTACCTGGTACAATTCATATGAATACATATGGAAATCATGTACATCCTGGTTAGATGAGCATGATGAAGTAATCTGACATATTCTATATATATTCCCGTAGTGTTCTTACGTGGCATTATGCAACAGTATCATGCTTGTCACACATGTGTGTCCTTTTGGCTGCGAAAATCAAATATTGACATAAACTAGATACTGAGTGACCTTAAGAATGGTCACCTTACAAGGAATCAGGAGAAAATTTAAAGTATATTTTTTCTGTATTATTGTAGCATAATGACGAATAATTATACTATGAAGTTTACTGGTTGTAGTGCTTGTAGTTCATAGAAATTACCAGGAAATTGATAATAGGTGTCTGAATACACATTTTAACTGACCAGAGGGCCTGAACTAGTTAAATTTTAGTCACTAGATAAAAATTTAAAACTGATAAAGTCTCTCTCTCTCTCTCTCTCTCTCTCTCTCTCTCTCTCTCTCTCTCTCTCTCTCGCTGCTAAAAACACACACAGATGTGTATCCACCTATATCTGACATCAAGTTCCTTATAATTTTTAATTCCTGAAAATTAAAGACATAAAAACATTTATTTGTAATAATCCACTGTGTTTTTTACTGTACATACAGCTAAATTCCTCTGGATGACTTGATGGCAGCCTGTCATTATTCCATATCCCCCTTGATGGTTGACACCCCCCCCCCCCTTACACACACACAATCCTCCTGTAATTTTTGTAAAGTGATGAATCTGAAACTGTCTCAAACATTCTTTCCCTTATATAGTCTCTTATGGTGTGAATTGACAGGAAATGCGTATTAAGCTTCTCCTCTATAATCAACTTTTATGATTTGTGTATCTCTACACCGAGTAATGGGCTGCATTGACTTTCACATTCTTGTGATATGATCAATTTTCTGACAAATGGACCATACAGAATGAATTTTTGTCACTTGTGTTTAAAAAAAAGTTCATATTAAACATATTTAGAACATTTGATTATTTATTTGGCTATTCAAGATATGACACTTCTTACCGAAGAATATGAAAACTTTAAATCCCGAAAACTCTCCTGAATTCTCAATGATGTCATTTTTAAAGGATTACACACAATCAGATAATTTCATGTATCCTTAGAGTTTCAGCAGCTGCTAATGAGAAATTATCACCACCGAAACTGTAGATCTGGAAATGTTGATAAAACAGAATCGAATGTTTTATGACACAAAATGCCAGAGTTAAAATGTGATAACTATTCCTTTCACTGACAGCTCAGTTCACGAGATTACATGAAGCAGCTTGTCCCAATATCCTTTGCTACAAATTTGCCCTCTTCTTGAGCATGAGCAATATTCTTTATTGGAAAACTTCAAGATTGAGGATATGTTGAAGCTTTTGTGGTGTGGTTTAGAACCCTGAATTAACCTGATTTATCAGAAACCTTTCCCTGGAGATCCTAAGATGTTAGTACAAAATCACTCCTCCAATCTCATGTTTTGTCCCTACTGTTTTGTATTAGTCTTTTTGTGGAGGAGTTGTCCTGAGATGACTTTCTGTCCTGAACAATTAATGTTAATCAGGCGGAATGATGTGCAGCGTCTGTGGTGAATGATGTCTAACTCAGTGGAAGTTAACCATTTGCTGTCTTTCTTGTATATGCAAACACATTGAGACACACATGTTATCATTTACAAACAAATTGAGTGTAGGAAGCACCTTGACTTATCTTATGTGAGGTTACATTTTGGATTAAAAAATGACTCTACATCATCCAATGCCCTTGGTTTATTTTGTATATTTATAAACTCATCGTGATGAAGGATAAAATCAGCCATGAGTGTCAAAATGATGGAATCTAATGCAGATTTCATTAGAAATTATACTTCATTGGGATTAGCTTTATACCATTCTTTTTCCTGTGCTTATATCTGTTATATAGGCTTGAGATGGATTTCAATATTTCTTTACTTATAAAAGCATAAAAGAGAATGTTACTTTTACAAAATATTAAATCATTATTGGTCAATTGCGTCTCGAGTCCTTTGGTGCTCATATAAATTATTTGCATTATATATTATTATATCAATGTTTAAAGTGGCATATAGGCCCGACGGGCCGGGTGTTTATTGATTTGTGTATTGTGATAAAATTGGATGTATGAATATATGTACACATGCCACTATAATAAATAAAATTACTTACTTACTTATAAACATTGTTTTAGTAATGCATAGAAACATAATAGATAAAAGAATTTCTTTAAGTCATTTCATATTGTGAGGGGAAAGTGATACAAGGTTTAGGATGAAATTTTTTTAACAGTTTTCATTGCATTTAGGGGAAGGACACACAGGTATAATCCTGGAGGCAGACTGCAGCCTGTTCTGGGAAGACACATAAATTGAATAAAAAGTAATGAAAGATTATACCCACCTAACCCCAAAAAATAAAGAGTTAAGGAAGAAAAATAGCATTGGAGCGACTTCATGATTTGATAGAAGATATCTTTTTTAAAATGCAAATATTATCATACAGAGTGCATCCAGCTTCTTTATGTTGATAACAATGCATATTGCTAGTGATAAATGTCTGTAAATATTGCAAGGTGGGCAAAAACCACCCTCATTCTTCGGTCTTGTGGAGAGCAGTGCAGTTTGTTGCAGCTTGAAGAATCCCAGTGTATGTCCCCATACCTTATTTCTAACATCATCCCTGTAAATATTTATTGATTTTTCATTTTAGACAAGGCAGCTATCGAAACGAAGCAAATGCCTAGTAATAATCAAATTATCATCGTACTGCTTCAGAAGCTATATATAATTCTACAGAAGTATAATGAGATTATGATGCAGCTATAATAAGATGAAATTCTAAATTGAAGTTATCATGCAAACTTAGTGAAGTGACGTTTTGTATATATTTATTGCTTGTTGTTGTATGATTAACTGTCAGCTTAATTCAAGTCAGCTTAGGATATCTCACGGTATTAATTATAAGTTATAACCAAAATGGGGATAAATGGAATTGGAAACCAAGCTCCAAGGCCAGTCATTGAAATTGAACTATCAAAATTTTAAGAATAATGAATAGGTGGCGACTAACTGCCTGTCAGTTCTTATAGAAATTCTTACATAGTATATATAAACCAACATGAAGTATGTGCTGCACTCACAGCTTGAGTAATATTATCTATGATGAAACCCACATGTTCTATGTCAGAAATAGGTGTTTTGATAATGGTCACCTTAGGGCCCAAATCAGTTCACTGTCAAATCTTTGATGAACTGAAAGGTCAATTGATATAATCACAGGTCAAATAAGCTATCATTGCTGAAAGTAGAATTTCTTATTTTCAAAATGTGCTTATTTGACAGGTTAGGAGCACTTCCCCTATAATGTGATCTTCTCATTAAATTGCTATTTTCCCTCTTTAGTGAGAAAGTAAACATTAATTACCATAAATAGGTGTTTTTGTATGTGTCCTTATTGAAAATAATGGCAAACTCAGAGCAATGCGAAATAATGGTGACACACACTCAACATGATGCAAATTGTCTAGAAGTATAAAATTGACAACACAGTCACGAAATTTCATATCGAAGTTGCTGCGTAAGAGGGAAGGAGTCTGAAATCCCATGCACATTGGGAGTGCTTTTGTTTTGATTTATATATTTGCAGAAGTATCAAACATTTTAGCACTTTTTCTTCTTTTCACGTGAAACGCGAAGAAATGTACTCCAAGGGTGTTTTTCTCGGTTGTACAGGATATATTTACTCTCGCTAGAGCGGGATAATTGCGTTTTTGCGAGAGTATCCTGTTGTCTAGGGAAGTGTTCCCAACCTGTTTAAGAGAAATTAAGATGAATGACTTGAAAATATCTGACTGCATGGACCAAGCATTACTAGTCAGGTGCTTTAGTATCCTTAGTTTCAGATATTTAGCTTTGTGGGGTAAAAAAAAAATAATGGATAGAACAGAGAAATACAGATCCATTTGTCAAAATTTAAGACAACCAACAACTTACAATGCAACTTTTACTGCTCATGATTTGAGTGTTTTGCATTTCAGTATTTCTACATGGCAGCCTCAAGATTTTTCCTAATACACTTGTTTCAATATTGCATATATAAACATCTATTATTGCCGTATTTAAAAATCACTGCTTCAATGAGTTTGCATGCCTAGATGTAGCCATATTAGGTTGTTAGTGAATTCGAACTTCTTTGATTTCCCCTTTTTTACGTTTCAATATGCACAAAAATGTCAATATTAACTATTTTTTTAATTCTTTTTTTTTCAGTTCGTTATTTTCAATTGTGAAAAAATGTGGGCTATGTAAAACAGCCGAGCTCTACTGAAATTGTGAATAGGGCTATAATTAATGTAGGAAGGTATCTGTTTAATGACACAAGCTTTGTGCTGTAAAAAAAATCTTTTGATTCAAAAGAAAATATTGATTTCTTTCGTTGTGGAGATATCAATATGAGAAAGATATTATAATGAACTAGTACTGATTGATGAATCAGAATTTCAAGAAATATGAAAGTATACAAACAAAGAAAAATCTCAGCTAGTTTGAAATTATTTACTGGGCCAATAATATACTCCAGTGACATTTACAACCACTGATCCTGTGAGAGTTGGAATCTAGTTGAAGCCTTATTTTAGTACTATGTCATTTCAATGATTACATCCCCAGATCTAATGGTATATTTCCAGATCCATAATCTTAAAATTATATGCAAATACCAGAACGGGGGGAAGAGGTAGATTTTGGAAACGGTGGATAGAATGATTTTGGGGAAAAAAAGAATTCTTTTGCTTTATGAATTATTCGTTTAATTTCTTTAAATTGCTACAGAACATTACATTTTCATATAATAGTAAGTATGAATATTACAAGAAATATTAAAACACTTTTGTTCAATAGTGTTTTATCTAAAGTAATTCAGAAAACCACATGTGTGTAAATGTTGTCAATGAAATTTTGCATAGCAACGCATCAAGGAAGTTGACAAGTTCAGTGTAACAATGTCCTTGTTTTATTCATGATTTTTACCACAGAGATACCTGATTATACCACTATAATAAATGGACTTTACAAATATGAATTATTCAAATATATTTGAGATAAGAACAAAGTACACCATATCTCAACTCGATGTTACTTTCACATTGTGTTATATAGCACTTCTGTGAACAGCTTTCATTTTGAATTCTCTTAGCAAAGGTTCTGATGCAAGTATTATGCTCAGCATGATGCACACATAATATACACATAAGAATGTGATTCCTTCCAAAAAATATTGCACACATATGTGAATACATCATGCAAAACTGTTATGTATATTGTTTTGACAGTATTTTACACTGTAAGTAAAACTACAGTGAAAATAAACCACTAACAGATGATCACATTCCCCCCACATTAAGCAGTAAATGAAGGAATTACACAGTAATATTAGTGAATAGCTTGACCCTCTACCTATAATTCTATAAATAGTTTCACTCTTCCCCCATTACTTACCGACAGAGCAGCGTGGGGAGAGTGGTGGTGGTGGTGTGGGTCCTCTTCGGTTGCCATGGTGAGATGCATCTTGTCTGGTCCCCACTAAATCCTGTCATTGAATTAATTGTTCACCTTCATTGATAGAATTGTATAAGTAACCAGAGATAACAAGCACACCTAATTTGGTGAAGTAGTGTAACAAGATATCCACGATCAGCTGATTCTGTCTAGGTATTCTGCCTCGGAGTTCCACGCGTGGTGGCTCTCTCTCTCTTTTTTCTGTTCTTATCTGGAGGTCTGGTTATTATCTGCACAATGATAAAACAGCTTTCACAATATTATTCTATGTAATATATGTGTTTGATCTCCCACTGGGATATTAAAAATTAATGATACATCTATACAGAGTTTTTTTCCCTATGCTCCGAAACGGAGGAGCAAATCTAAAACCAACTGAAAATTATCCCTGAGTAGAATCCACTCATAATTCATTGTGCAGCAAATTAATGATTTATTTGCTCCTCAATAAATGGTTGATATTTTTCTTTGCTGCATGAGGAATTTTGTGTGTGTTTGTCTATTTGAATATAGCTTCCTTGTGCAGGTGATTGAAGACTTCAGATGCAATTTCTGTAATTTTATTTGCTGTGGAGAATTATTCATGTCTGTCTGTTTGGACTATGAGAAATGCTGAACAATATAGCAATACTGTAACTTGAGTGGTTATGGTTGATTCAATCCTATTTCAGCTACATTGTACAATGCCCACTGTTAATCATTTATTAAAGTAATTTAGCCATGATGGTTGGAAATTGATTTTTCAACAGAGTCTATGAATTTTCACTCTATCACACACTCTATGAAGACATCATATTCATAAATATGTCATACAAGATTGAAAAGCGATATAAAAAACACCAGAAAGCCAATATGTTTTTATCCACCTAAGTAATGATTTAGGATCATATTCAGTGTATTATAAATACATATTGAAAACTTTAGATAGCCACCATTAGAATTGCATGTATGTTGATAAGATAATATAAGATCCATTGCCATTACTCAGGAATGACATAACTTGTCACTATCATTGTAGGAAATCATACAATTATTTGAGAAATGTCTTTCAGTTTTTAAAAGTACTGTATCCAGGGAAATATTTGCCCCATATTATTTTCGTTCTTATCAGTGGGCAAATTTAAGACTGGGCGAAACCCCTTTCTCCTCCCTTTTCTCTCTTTTAACACAACTGTGTCAATCAGACAAATTTAAAACAGAGTGAAACCGTTTGCAAGGGTAGAAAAACGAAATAAACACAAGTCGAAAATAACCCTGTGCCAAATGTAGATTAGGTCAAGTGTATTCATACGCAGTGATGAGGCAATTTCAGAAGTTGAGAGTTCGATCGATGACCTGCAGTTTCAGTTAGTAAGAATGTCAAGGGGAAAACTGAGTGAGTGCAGATATTGCTAAATTAGGATACTAGTGCTCAACTTTTTGAGGAGTGTACTAAAAGTGATGTCTCTTTATTCAACAAACATTTTTAGTTCTGTTGTTGTTTGCTTTACTGTAAATGAATCTTTTCACATGCCTTCACCCTATCAGAGTATTGTAATGTACGTAGTACATTTAGTCTATAGATACATTATGTGTAGGGGTCACTGACAGTTATAAGGTTCACTGTGAACAAACTGTTAACAAATCATTTGTAAGAGGTTCCTACTGATAACTCATGATATCAATTTGTAATCTGAACTTAATGAGGGTATGATATCTTAGAGGTATGTTTATTCTAAGTGTGTAAACTGCATGGCTACCATATCCTCAGGTAAACAGGATTTAGTTGTTAATTAGCTTATGGTGCAACTGTGCAATTACGCCAATGAATTATATTTGCAACAGTTACTGTTTTCTACCCCATAAATCACCATGTAAAACTTAAAAAACAGTAAATGTCTTTTTTTATTATGTCCCCAGAATAAAAGATTCGGGGGCATATAGTTTTTGGCCTGTCCATCTGTTTGTCTCACAGTCTCTCCATCTGTCTGTGGCAATTAAACTTTTATACCATAAGAGATAGACCTTTCATTTTTAGTATGTGTATTCCTTGTGGCAAGTCACCTTTCCATTGACACCACACTCATTGACCAGGTGGTCTTAACATTGACCTTTTACCTACTTTTAGAAAATTCATTTATGTGCCATATCTTTCAAATTAGAAGAGATATTATTTTTATATTAAGCATGCATTTCTTATGAGAAGACCTTTTCAACAATATCTGCTTTGTTGACCTTGTGACATTGACCTAGTTTTGGAAAATAAAAAAAATAAAAAGAAAATCAACTTTTACCTGATCATATCTTTTACAATATAAGAGGCTGTACCTTTCATATTTTGCATGTATATTTCTTGGGCAAGACCTTTCTATTGACATCAAAATCTTTGGCCTGGTGAGCTTAACATTGACCTTTGACCTACTTTTAGAAAATTTGAATATAAGCCATATCTTTCAAATCATAAGAGATACTGTTTTTATATTAAGCATTAATAATGCATTTCTTGAGAGAAGACCTCTCCATTGGTACCTTATCACCTTGCAATTGACCTCTGACCTAGTTTGAAAATTATTCACTAAAATGAGTTCTACTTTGTTGTAATCTGGGGACATCAGTTTTTCACAAACACTTCTCTTGTAATATCTTGACACCATGAAAATGAGATAATTTTAATTTTGTTACAATGTTTAGCAAACATATGGTACTTTAGTTGCTTTTTTTATTTTTTAAAAAATACAGTGCTGAGACATGACCAGGCACTGTTGAATGATGCTTTTAGAGTAAGTAACTAAATAAGTAATGAAATAGATGAAAATGTTGTTTGTTTGCACTATAAATGTGGAAAAGTTTTGAACTCCAGCTGACTGTAGGAATAATGGAAAATGTAATACAATTCTTATTATTTATATATTCCAGATTATTTATATTGAGATTGGAGGAAGTTTTGGCTTAGCTGTAACTGAAAGTCTTTAAATTGTTTAAAAATACGGAAACATATAAATATTGCATGACTTGCCACTATAGATCTATTGGATTCGCCAGATGACAGCAATTATAAACTATTCTCAATGGCTGACACCACTATTGACAGAAAACTGTGCCATGATTTTAAAGTAAAAGCAGATGTATTAACATAGAGACTTTAAAGTGCGTTACAAATTTTTTCAATCAACAGCATGAAGGTCCCTTTTTGCTTGACACAAATCATATACACTGTAGATATTTTGATGCAATATTTTGAACAAGTGATGATTCAAAGATATGATGTCAAAGGTCATGATTGGATTATGACTTTTCCCCGAGTTTTACACTGTTGATGAAAAACAAATCCACAAAATTTACTATGGAGGAAGTCCATGTACAAAATTCATATTGTAACTTAATAGTATATGTACACATATGTATCAATTTAATTTTGTTCAAAATAAAACCCTGGATTTGTTTAGATCTATGATAAACTTTTGTAGCTTTTCTTCACAGCTGCAGCCAACAGACTGAAGTTATTGTTGAGTTTTGCGGTGGGAGGACTCCTTGGAGATGTGTTTTTGCACCTGCTTCCCGAGGCTTGGGCCAGTCTTAACAAAGGTTAGTGTTCAAACTGTTTCACTATCCACATTTCTGTTTGCAGTACACCATGTGTGGTAATATAATCATAAAGTTAAACAGCAATTTTTGTTCCAGCTGAAACGTTGATTATTAGAGGAAGCTATAGCATAGCTAGTTGGAAAAAGGAGGGTAGATATTAGAATCAGTAGAGTGGTGTAGAAGTTTTTGTTTTAAGTAAACAGTTCATGTATGACTTGTTTATTGAAACAATACATGTAAAAATTTGAAATAATTTTGATTCATTGAGTCATTTTAACTTGAAAGGGCAAGTTGTGGATTTGATGGACACTCAAATTTCCTTTTAGGTTTAAAGGGAACGTAGGGTATAAAAAAATATTTTCACATTTCAAATACTAAATAATTAGTAATTAAGTCCATTGGTTATTTCCATTTGATTGTAATCTGTTGTGTAGAAATCGGCTATTAAATATAGCTACAAATTATCTGCTGGAGGCTGCCATTTTGCAAGATAAAGTTATCGCTCTTTAAGATATTTCCCACAATCCCATCTGTTTATGACGTATACCGGGCAATTGCCTCTCAGTGAAAGCATCTGATCATGTCTGACTGCAAAGGATATCAATATGAGCCTGATTATAATGAAGAGGAATTATTAGCAGCTTCAAATGAAAACACTAGTGCATTGGGGTAAATTGATGAAAACGACTCTCTAATTCTTAAACTTTTAATTTTGTATTCTTTATACAAGATTGTTCATTATCTTCACTTCTTCATTCTTCACTTGAACATTCCTTAGCACATATGATGGACAATGACTGGGCAATTATATCTGTATATGTTGCACAAAGTTGATTTATTCTTCAATATGGATTGAGAGTGGGATATTTTTGTCACTATTCATGTCTTCATTGAGCTGAAAATATAAAAATGAAATCAAACCATTACTTTATAACTTTAGTAATGAATTTTCATGAAAGTGCATGTACATGTACATGTATTTCACACAACAAAGAGTTTATTTTTCATAGTAGTTTTCTCTCTTTCTGATTTATTAGTACATCTGTTTACAAGAGAATCTTACAATGTGAACCTGTATACAGCACAAATCAGTTGATTATCACTACACCCCTGCAGTAATTGCCACGTAAATGTCAAGACTTGAGAGATTAACTGCACAGGGGGAATTAAAATGACCTTGGTTGTAAAACTTTGTTAATCATTTAATAGAGAAGTGCATCAAATTACCTGTTTCCTTAGATGCTGATAGTCCAGGTTGGTCAATAGGTTCTGCATATGAGTTTTCATTGGTTTCCAAAAGAAAATGGATTAGCTGAAAAATAATGACTAATTAATTATATATACTTACTTCATATATACTATACTTCATATATACTATACTTCATTTGTTTACTTGTACATTTTCAATTTCTTTAAAAACAATAGTATAATACAAAATGTGCTAGTGCTGTGATGATTTTTGAAAGTATTACATGTATCCTGCTTTTCCTCATCTTTTTGAGCTATTTTCTCTTATTTCTTAGGCTTGCTGCCATCAAATATTTTAGTTACTGCATCTTCTTTTTAATAGGTTTTGGTGTGTATCCCAATATCTTAACTTAAATAGATATTAATTTAACTTTGAATATTTAAAAAGCAGTGTTTACCCATCCCTTCATATTTAGGCTGTACAAAATGTTCACTGGATAAGGATAGATTAAATTAGAAAATTATTATATAAGTAAAAGTTTGTTGTAAATAAACTCTGGTTATACACATTAAGAATTATTAGTATTTACTGAGTAAAAAGCAAATATAACTGGTACTTACCCTGATATCCTCTTTAAAAGACTCTTTCTCAAAATGCCGTTCAAAAACAAAAGATTCATTTCCAAGGTTATGTATCCAATTATTGCACAATGTTCATAGTTTTTTTTTTTTTGGGGGGGGGGGGGGGGGGGGGGAGATCAGGGATGCTAAAAGGTAGATACATGTATTCCTTTTCCTTTGACCACAGTGCAAAATTTCGCTTGAACTCCCGACATTTAGATTATAGATACTCTGTAACCCATTTAGTGCTATAGGCACAGCAGTTGTA